>NC_092294.1:8847830-8900330 GCF_036320965.1 Panulirus ornatus | reverse complement strand
ATTTCCTGCGTGTCGTAGAAGGCAACTAAAAGGGAAGGGAGCGGGGGGCTGGATATATATATATATATATATATATATATATATATATATATATATATATATATATATATATATATATTCCTATGAGTCCACGGGGAACTTATCGTGTTTCATTTTCCCCGTGCACTCATAGGAATATCTTGATCACGCGCAAAATTTTGATCCGTTCCAATATATATATATATATATATATATATATATATATATATATATATATATATATATATATATATATATATATATATATATATGGTCAGTTAACGAAATTCTAACACACACACACACGTTAACATGATACAGTCGATGTCTTTTGAACAATGGTTTCATAAAGAACAGTGCCACTGAGACTTTCCTGGTATCTACAACCTTACTGAGAGGAAACGAAGACTATTATAAAATGTCGTAAAATAAAAGGGATACAGAATTGGAATTTCCTTGAGAAATGTGTTTCAGATTTTGTCTCTGAGTAATGGCTTCAGATACTTGATATCACAGAAATACGTAACATATTTTGGGTGCAGTTCGACTTGGATTTAACCCCAGTGTTTAAACAAGTTTCGTGGAAAAATCGGAGAAAAAAGTTGCTTAGCCAACTGATGGCCTAGATCATTATACCTGTTTAATTTCAAGGTATATAACAAAAATGAAATGAAAAAAGAGATGAAAATGGAAATATCTTGTAAAACCAGGAAAGCATCTCTCCCCTTATTTTACACAACTCTGTCTTGGACCTGACTTGCCTTACCATACAGATGCCTCACGGTGGTTTCGGAGGTCTCTTAACCCCATCGCTTAGCCTAGGACCACACCTTACCTTACGTATACCTTACAATGATTTCGTAGGTCTCCTAACCCCACAGCTGCGTGTAGGACCTTGAGTACATCGGAGAAATTGGTTAGGAGAAATTAGCAGCTGTGCTTGTTTACTCAGCTGTAATAATTCCAGACACTTTTTTATCCTGATGCAGGAATAGATAAGGCAAGCTGTATTTACTGTATAAGTATTATGTAGTTTTTAGGATATTTGGTCTGTGTGTCATTATGAAATGCAAAAAGTTGCTTTTGTTTAACAAGACGTCTTAGTTCTCCGGAAAATATATGTCAACTTTATCATGCGAAATCACGAAAATATTCGTTATGATGAATGGTATGATGTATTGCATTCTAACCTTAATTGTGTTTATAATTATCTGTGCGCAATTGCCTATTTGCATTGCACGGTGGGAGAGTTATAAACTTGAACCCCCTTTATTAACCATTAAAGTATTTAAGATTTCTGTCTAGTCTTCGTTTACGTCGTCACTGAGTCTATTCCATTCATCCAGGACCCCTTCACTAAAAGTATACATCTCTCACAATCCACAGTCTAAAGTGACGTATTGCTGAATCAGCAGTTGGTCTGCATGTTTTTGACATTCGGCCCCTGACGTAGGGTGGGGCCATAAAACTGGGACATGTGTTCCATTGCCTATCGGCAGCATCGGTTGTGGAAGTTGGCACTGGTCATTCATATGGGTCACAGTAAGGTCAGGAGTGTTCTGTAGGGTAGTGTTAAACGCATGATATATCTAACAACTTTAGTAGTTTCTCTCTTTTCTGTGACTGGCGTGGCATCAATAGTCTTCCCTCAGTCAGAGCCAGAAGAGACTAGATTTCTCAGGGCTCCACAAGTAATCGTTGACGCGACTGTTAAAGTAAGAAGGTTGCAGGAGGAAGGAAGAGAATTCCACAGCTTCGTTGTTCGAGGAAAGAAACGAATATCATGACGGTCATTCCTCTTGTGGCTAGTCTTCACACAAAAACTATGGGAAGCAGCAGCCATATTGGCCACAATAATACTGTACCTGGAGAGGACGGCAACATTAGGGCAGCCAGAAAGCAATGATTCGATAGAGTCCAATGTCTGGAAAACCATTGAGATGAAGAACTTTTTAATTCCATTCACATTAGTAGGGAGGTGGACGCAAAGCCTTATCCCAGATATGTGAGCAGTACTCTATGCTAGATATATGTATATATACAGTACACGTGCTGTATTCATAGTCAGCAGCTGGTTAATGATTAACATTGGCTCATTGTCTTTAATACGTTCCTATCGCAAGCGGAGTTAACAGTATTTTCATGAGGAAAACGTAAGAAATAGGTTAGGTTAGGTTACAGTTTTATAGGTTTATTTCTTTTCGAAAACAGTTTAGTTTATCCTTTTTCAGGGATAACTGATCAGTTTAAGTTGGCGGTTGATTATAATAATAGTAGTGATGATGATAAGCTGTGTGCTGAATTAACTACAGCTAAAGGCCGAAACTATATGGAGAAAATACAAAGAAATAGACAGTGGGGCAGTAAAAGAGGAGGAATGGTAGTTAGAGAGGTTTTACAAAAATACTGATGGTGTTCACATTGGTTGTGATGGGTGTTCTTGTCTGTGCGAGCTCGGACGTGTTCGATGTGTGGTGCCAAACTGCAACTCGGGCACAAGGGATCTCGCGTGTTTGGAGGTGATGGTGGCGTTGATGACATGATAACGTTTTCCGTAACCGGCGGTTTAGAGTCAGGTGAAGTTGAGAGACTTCGGGTGGACCATCGTGTTAAGCTCTTCTTTTTATAGGTGGTATAAGAGGGTTATTATAGATATATCCTGTTTTCCACCTTTACTTGTAGCCCCAGATACAGTGTGATGATTGAGGAGGAAGGCAAAAGGAGCTTAAAAAGAATAAAAGTAGCGTAGATGTTCTCGTGTGTGTGTGTGTGTGTGTGTGTGTGTGTGTGTGTGTGTGTGTATGTGTTTTCTCCAGGCTTCTGTGTGAATGTCATCACGTTGTCTATTACCACTGTCATCAGTCCCTCCTTCACCACTTCTGTATGTAACGTCGTTATAGACATTACCACGCATACCTCTTCCCTTCCTCCTTAGCACCACTTCCCTCCATTCAGCCGCCCTGTTCCATTCCCAGCACCATCACCACAACCACTAGATACAGTGTGTGATTCAGACGTGCGCCCCGTGTCATTAACCCCTTTTATTCTTGAGTGTCAGCCGCCAGTGCTCGAGTGTGAAGTGTGAGGAGCGGAGAGTGAGGTGGCAGGCGGCAGCGGCGGCGCGTCGCGGGCAAGGACGTGAGTGTGACATGCCCTCCCCCTCCCTCCCCTAGCTCTTCTTCCCTCCCATGACCTAGTCCTTCCCTCCTCATGCAATTTCTCTCCTCACTGTTAGCGACTTTCTCAGCCTCTCTCTTCACTGCCTCCAATTCACAGTTCCTCCCTACCTCCTTTTTACAATGCTATCGTCCTCCTCGTGACCCTTGTACTCGCTCTCTCTCCCTCTCTCCCCGCTGTGTCACCACAGCTTCTCCTTTCTCTCTCTGCCTCTCCCACAGCATGCCCCTTCTTCCCTGCAGCCTTCATACTTTCCCTTCCTCCCTACCCCTTTCTTGCGGCCCACACAAAGATCCTTCCGCTTGTCTGCGGCCCTCACGCAGTTCCTCCCCCAACACATAACCCCCCGTGCCTGCGGCCTTCATACCGTCCCTCCCTCCCTGCGGCCCTCACACAGTCCCTCCTCCTCCTGGGAGGGAGGGATGATGTCACAAGCTCCAGCTGCTCTGCAACAGAGGTGTAATGCACGGCGTGTCAGTGGAGTTTTGTTGTATGAAAAAAATATCTAAATCTTTCTGAATTTGTTTAGTTTTAAGCAAATTTCCCTGGGTGTTTTATTGTGGTAACGAAGATAAATTGGTGCCGTTGGCATACGATGACCACTGGACAGGCAGGTACCCGGCTGCTGTTCCTTTCTTGGTTTGTGTGCTCTCCTTTGCCAAGTTTTTATCGCCATCACCACTAACACAGCGCTAATCACCGCCTTCCGTTTCTTAATGAGAGGATCCATGATAAAAATTATCTGTTGTGGCGTCACTTGAGTGACAGACGGCTCCCCACAAGGTGTAGGATGGCGTCCGTTCTCGATGGGAGAGACATTTAGCGACGTTCAGTTCGCTATTGTTTTCGCGGTATGACGTCTTCCCTCACCTGTTGCTCAACGCTCGTCGATAAGTGTGGATATGAATCTGAACTCTGATAATTAAAGTGGTTGTGGGACATACACTGTGATATGATGTCACTGAAGACTTGGACTGGTAGGGGGACTAGATAATAGAACGTGTCAGGTCAGAGGCCAAGCCATCGTGAGGGTTGAATCATCGTACTGAAGCGTTGAAGTTAAAGACGCTACATTTAGATGCACATCAGCGTTTTCCACAAGCAACGGTATGTGTTTCACGTCCAGCAGGAGAGGTGTTAAGTGAACGATACCTGACGAGGAGGATGACGGCCACCAGAACCTGGGGCAACCTAATACCGGTCACATGTATCAGGTCACGAACCTCGTCTGGGGTGAACCAGAACCATCACAAAGGCTCGGGCTCGTAACCGCTGATCACGGGACTAGCCAGCATCAAGACCTCTGTGCCATGACTCTCTGTAACTAAGGGGATTGGGATAGGGATAATACATGCATCTGGGCTCTACTTTATGATGAGCATTTGATCGATTTGGCTGAACGGGCTCAGCGGAGTGACCCCTCATGACCCTTTTCTTATCTGCCTAGCCTCCAAAGCAGTCGCAAGCAGCTGGTGTTGGAACTTCAACTTGAGGTCAGCGGATAACAACACATGAGGCATTTTTCCTTTGGTGGAGCGTTCCTGTTATGGTGTGTGATCACAGGTTTCTGCTGTGAGTCTTCAAAAGTCACGAGAACAAGAACGTAAAAGGAATCGATAATCTTTTACCCTCAGTCTATGTGAAATGGACCAGAAATCAAGAGTAATGGCTTAACTTGTACATGAGATGTTGTGTGTTAACAGGTCAGGCAGTACCATATTCTAACTAGACCTTCCTCACTTGTGACCCTAGATAACGAAGCTCGGTTATCTTCATAAGATCATCGCTGATTCAGACTAAAACGACTCTTCAGGATTTCACCAACAGCGAAGGAAAACTGGTAATGCAATGCCGACTCGAAAATTAAAGTAATGAAAGGTTCATTTGTTTCTTAACTCGATCAGTCGCATTTTTCCCACTTGTCTATTCAGCAGGGGATGGAGTGTTGACCCCGGGAGCTCGAGGTCGTGCTGTGAAGCACTTACCGGCACGTGGAAGTGTGTCGCCATCGCCAAGTGTTGTGGCGGGTAGAGCACGGAGACCGGAGACTGCCAAAGGCCTGGCCTCCCTGATCACCTTGTGCTGGTATTAACGGTGAACGTTATTTCCTTGCACCTCGCTTGTAGCTAGAGATGATTAGACTCATTATTGATGAAAAATATCTCTTTTAAGATTTATTGCAAGTATGTAAAGTGCATTTCGGTCAGGAAGGTTTCGGGAAATTATAGTCCAAATGACTGAGACCTCTTTCCCTGTCAGGCATCGCGTGATTGTGTTTCATACTTCTCAGATACCCTGGGGATTCACATGTTTTTTTTTTTTCTCTCTGTGCATCTCTTGAAGAACATTTTCTTACCTCAAACCCCTCCAACTCTCCAATAGTACCTGACTCCCTGATCGTTACGTCAACCTATTTCCTTTACCATCAGTTATGATCTTAACAGTCCACAACCCCTCATTAACCAGTCTTAGTCTTGCCCTGCTTCCGCTCATTGTCACCTGTCCTGTCACTGTATCCCTCCTCCCATCTTCCCCCATAACTTCCCAACGCTTGTTTGTCGCTCATCGTTCCTCCCGTCATGTCAGCTCACCCTACCATAAGATACTTCCACCTGCCAATTATCCATTCTACCTCTATCACCTTCCTGTACCTCGAAGTCACTTTATTCCACTTGCCCATCTTGCCAACAAGTTATACTCCCATCCCTCTCTGCCCCCGTCCCCTCTTTAAATGCTCCAGGTAGTGTTCCTTATCATTTCCGCTTACCCATCTGTGACGTATCATTACCGTCTCATCGTCCTTCACGTCATCCCCTCCCATCTATCTGTCAATCTCCGTTGCCGCCTCTTCACCCACCCATCACCCAGTCCATCCAACCATCACTCCTGTGACTCCATTTTACCTATCATTTCCCATTGTTACCACCCATTATCTACACTTACACACCTCTTAACTACCAATCCAGTACTCGTTCGGTATCTCTCTCACTCCTGCTGTTACCCATTCCCACTCGCCTGTCACCCTCTTCCGTCATCCATCACTGTACCTCCCCGTCGTCCTGCTCCATCTCTATCGCCCAACCCCCCAACTAGCTCCCATCTTGTCACTGTCACCCACCTACCCTTTGCCACTCTTACCCTCACATTACCCTTCCCGTCACTCATATCAGTTGTCTAGTAACAATAGAGATGCCCCTGTCACCGTGTGACGCTAAAGGTAATACTATCTAGGGAAAGAATGTATCACTTTTTCAGTATATCTGTGAAAGGATTTATTTTTCAGTATTTTTTTTTCTGTAAGCTGTAACTTACATTAAATTCTATTTTCTTTTAACGTTTTTCCTTCACTCGAGATGGCCTTGATTGAGTCTTGTTATTTTTCCGTGCCATGTCGGTTACTGTATTTATAAAAAATATAAGCATATCTGCTTGCGTGGAACACTTTTTTTTTCCCGAAATCTGGATTGCGTTATTATTGTACTGTATGAGCACAACTCTGCTTACCCGTGTGTGTGTGTGTGTGTGTGTGTGTGTGTGTGTGTGTGTGTGTGTGTGTGATTCTACACTCTTGGGGCCATAGCTCTTGAACTTTACCACGAGATATTTTTATATACCTGTATAATGCTCCTCTTCATAGTTTCACCACTTGCTGTACGCCAATCGTCCACTGATCTGATAAGAAAGTACCTCTTCTGGGTATTTAATGATGTTCTTGCATAACATCTTGTTTCTACCTCTCTTACTCTTGTCTTCAGTGGCTGGGCAGATTTACGGCCTCTAACCTCTCACAGTAGCTCAATTCTTAATGATTCAGGTATCGCTTTTGCTGCCTTGTCAGGACACTTATCATTTGAATCTTTGTGCTGCTCTGAATTGGGATACTAGACTTGGCAAGCGTATATTCTAATTTTGCCGAACGTTCACTTGTCCATGTATTTAAATGCGATTCCAGTATTTATTTCCTCAGATTTGCGGCTTTGGCGACTGGTTAGGCACTGTGTTCACACCCAAATCTCTCTCACATCGATTCCTGTATATTAATACTTGATGGATAATAATCGCACGGAGGCCTTCTTTCACGTATGTTCCACCCTCATTATATTGTATATACCCGCATTGAGTATTATCAGCTGTGTATCAGACCAGCTTCCCCATGTAAGGTAGAGCAATCTTGATCGTCCTTTATTTCCCCAAATGACCTTGGCATCAACCGCAGAACATGTTCAGGTAAGAATCCACTCCTCCTGGCGAGTCATTTACGTAGATCAGGAAGAGCAGTGATCCCAGAACTGAGCCTTGCTGCACGCCACTGGTCACCACCGGCCAGTTTCAGGAATACTCTTGTAACTTTTGCCTCTGCTCTCCTCCATTATTCACTCTCTCCGGTGACGAAGGAGTCTGCGACTTATTCCTGACTGAAATCTAAACTTCTTAACGAGCCTCCTGTTTGGTGTAGTGTCAAAAGCTTTCTTGCAGTGAAGGAACGCACGCTCTACCCATCCTTCTTTTCTGTCGAAAACATCGCCCAATCTGTTATAGAAGCCGAGATCTCTTTTCCCTGAATCCGTGTTCTGTCATTCCTCTGTAAGGGGTTATCCGTTTGCTTTTCGATTATATTTGTTTCACAGACCACAGTCACAAGGAAGGCTCGTCTTTAGTTCAGTGCAATTTCCTGATCTGTTTTCTAACTGTTAGGCACTTGCCTTCCTCCATTTGTTTAGGAATACACCTTCCTCTGGCGACTTACTGAGCAGATTTCGAGTGGGCTATCAAGTGTATCTGCACACTCTTTTTAGCAGATATGAATACTTTTATCAAGATCGTGAGCCTTGTATGGAGTCTGACAGTTTCGTTGTTTTCCAGTACTTCTTCCCCATCTCATCATGCTGGTTTTAGGCCAATAGTTTGTTTCATTGTGAAAACACTTTGGTACTTATCATTCAGCTCCTTGGGTATATTTTCCATCACCCTCAGAGATGTTCCCTCCGAAGTCTGTATCCTGCTTTAGCTGCTGTTCAGCACTTTATTGGTGATGAAGTTATGGAAAAGTGTTGGATTACTCTTATCTTATACTCATTATTATTTTCATAGTTTCCTTGTTCTCCCTCTGCAATTTAATGCAGTACTCGTTTCTTGCTCTTTTGTACCCTTAAAATTCTGGCCGGCTGTTGTATGCTGGTTGTAAGAGAATTCACGTTAAGTGAATATCTAAACGACATAAGTCCATCCCTTAATTGCCGAATAAGCATGTTCAGTAACATGACTCTGATCTGAAGAATGTCTGTGGTGTTAGTCGTCACCTCACTGAGAATGTGTCTGGTGTTAGTCATCACCCCAGGGCACACAGTAAGAGGGTCAGGTACGTGTTACCTCGTAGCCGCCACGGAGTATAACTCAGGTGATTGAAAGATTGAAACGAAAGATCTATGAGCCATAGAGTGTGAAGAGAAGGTCGTCAGTAGGAACGTGTGGGGGCGTGGTGAAGGGTGCTGGTTACAGGCTGGCTGCCTATTTTTCACCCGGGGGTAAGTGGCAAGGGAGGAAATTTGCTCCGTCTCTCCTCACACCGCTATACATGGACGGATGATGGGAATTAACCTGGGTGCTGAGGACGTTGTCTGCTCTCTCGTGCTGCTGCCTTGGGAGGTGAAGGTTTTGCATGTTGTAAGGGGAAGAGCCTGGAAGATGCTACTGGGGAAAGAGTCGCTTGTGTATGGCGGAGGCAAAAGGCTTGGAAGATGCTGCTCTTGCTGCCGGGTCTTTGAGGATGGGTATTGGGCAGGAGGCTAGGCTGGGGGGAGGAGGGGACAAGGAGGTGAAGGCTTGGGTTTAGACGAAGAAAAAAAATTCACACGCATCCTCTTGCTTCGTAATCGCAGAACCTCCTCCTCCAGCCGTACTCACGAAGGGTCGAGAGTGATGTTTACATCGCGGGGATCACCGTGCGTGGGAGCGGCGCTAGCATGCAGTATGTAGATGTGGGGAGGTGATTATATACCCGACGCCCACCACGGCCGACTAAGGGGCCTGATAGACAAAGAGAGACGCCGGTGATTTTGATAATGCGGACAGGTGGTCCGGCACGCAATGCTCCTTGTGTTTCATGCCGAGAAATTACTACGTTGTGGCTGGCCCCTACCAGAGGTGAGGCGAGCGTTCTCCAGCGGTGGGTTCTCTTCTCTCTCACCTCCGTCCTTGCTGCCGCTCCTGTTGCTGTTAGCCCTGATGCTACTGCTAGTGAGGCTAGTGCTGCTCTTGTTACTGGTGATGCTGCGACTGGTGTTACTTCTGCTGCCGTTTACCCTTCCTTCTCTACTGATGTTATTGTTAATACTGCTACAATTGCATTACTGCTGGCGTTGTTCTTACCATTCCTGCTGTCGGTACTCTAGTCATTGTTTTTTCTCCTCATGCTGCTAATGTTGCCGAAACTCTTGTTGTTACTTCTGATGTTTCCCTTGCCGGTGGTTTCAGTGCAAATGCTGTTGCTGCTGTGGTCTTTAATACTTCTGCTGTTATAACTGTTGTAGGAACAACTGCTCTACTGCTATGATTGTTGTTATGGATGCTCCCGCTGCAGCTATTGCCGGAGTTCCTGCTCCTTTTTATTGTTGTTTTGCATGTGTTTCTGCTGCTATTGTTTTATCCTGTTTCCCTGATTCAGGAACATGTATCAACAGCTGCTGCTACTGCCACAGTGCCTTACCGGCGGTGTTACTTTTGTGACTTCGTGTGTGCGTGCAGTTGTTCGTTCGACAGAATTTGATTTCTCCGGAGCCTTTGGTTAAAGATACATAATAGTCAGGTGCTGCACGCTTGAATACCATGTGGTTAGGGTGATGGGAAGGAGATAATTGGATGAGCAGCAAGTGGATAGAGATGGGAAGGAGATAATTGGAGAGAGATTGTTAAGAATTGCCGATTGGAAGATATTTACTAAGTGTTATTGTTTAAGGGTGGTAAGATTGGTCCCTGTCATGGAGACTTTCCGAGGTATTTGGAATCCTTCTTTGTTGGGGCAGGGTTAACGGTTGTCGGGACAGTGTCACCAGTTGTTAGGGCAGAATCAGCTGTTGTTGGAGCAGGGTAGAAAGTTGCTGGGACAGTGGCAGCAGTTACTGGGTTACCGTTATTACTTATTGGGCAGGTTTATAACCTCATGGAGCAGAGTGAACAGTTCTTGGGGCACGGACAGCAGTTGGCTGGCTAGGGTCAGCGGTTGTTGGGATTAGATTTTGGGAGTAGGGTCAGCGGTTGTTGGGAGCAGGATCAACAGCTCTTGGAGTAGTGCAGCAGATGTTGAAGGATTTTTAAGACCACAGGGAGTTACGTCTTGTACGTCGGCAAGTGTAATATGTTGCTTGGTATTTTCACCAAGTTTCCGTCACGATCTTCGCGAATTATGTAGTTTCTAATAATTCCGTTCTTACTAGAACATAAAATATTGTAACCAGAGAGGATATGAAGGACTAACAAATTTTGGAGTGTGTGTGTGTGTGTGTGTGGTACGGGGAGAGAATTTTACGCTCATGTTGCAGTCTCTTAACGTTGTCTGTTTGTACAATGTCGTTATTTCTACACACACACACACACACACACACACACACACACACACACACACACACACACACACACCAGCTTAAGCCATTCCTGAGAAGATGAACAGCTGGGATTGGCTGTAGGCCGACTGCTGCGCTCAGGATTCGAATGAATTCAATTCTAATTGGATTCATCCAGCGGTGAGCGTTACCCATTTGACCATCACCAAAAAAAATCGTCTTATGTACACTTGGATGATTGGATACAGACTTTGATTTCTATTTCATTTTCCACATTTATATCGTCTTTGCCTAACATTTGCTGAAAGGAATGTTTATACACATCTTAGGTGACACTTTACTGGGAAATTTGCATGTAATGCTTCTCGTTTTGTAGTTATTTGATTACGAAAGGTTTCAAAGGCTTTTCTAGACATCACCATTGTTCCTTGAAGGCATATTAATGTAGTTATCATGTCTCCCCATATCCTTTCTTTCCTTAATTGTATGCAATTTGGTGCCTTCCCTTTGGCTTCGTTCCCCAGTTAACTAGAATAATTCTTGTTGCGTTACAGTGACCTCTGACAGATGAATGTGTTTCGTAAACTGAGGAGGGCAAGTGGCTGTTGCACATTTCCTAGCAAGGCTTATGCAAACGTCGTGAATGTATATTCTCGGACAGCGTAGATGTGGTCTTTTGTATTCCTTTGCTTGCGAGATTTATCACGTGCGATTAGGATCTATATTTCCTCAGCCAGGTAGTTTCCACCAGTCGAAACACATCCTTTCTAGACCCAGATTATTGTCATATGACCTTTGGCAGCTTGCAGAGCCACGCTTGGGAATGACACAGGTTTGTAGTTCAGGGCCGTCTCCCTGTTACCTCTCATAAAGAAGGGTTCTAGTCCCTTCCATTGTGTTGGTACATGACCCCCGTGCACAACCTGCCCTGCGGCCATGTGTAGGGTCCCAGTACGCTTCTTGAGTACAAATGGTGTCATCCCATCCCGTCTATGGGCATTGTGGTGGGGACCAGCTGCTTCGTAAAGCATGCCTCCTGATTTTTGATGTTGCTGCTTTACTAACAGTCCCTTCCCAGTCCAATGTTGTGTGTGTGTGTGTGTGTGTGTGTGTGTGTGTGTGTGTGTGTGTGTGTGTGTGTGTGTGTGAATGTCTCTGTACGAGTGTCGTTGAAGCGACAGCAAGCATGAAATTGACAGGTTCTTGTGATGAAAGTATCTCTCCATTCCCATGCCTTGCGTTCTGTTAATTGAACTTTAGGACCGACTTGCGGTCGCAGGTCAGTTAGGTGAGCAATTTTACTTTACGAGTAATAATTTATCGTTATCTTTAGGCAAAATTGTTTCCTCAGGTGTTCTGACCTCGACTGTTTAGGAAGATCCTGCTATCTAGGTTTCATTAACGGCGCTGGGCTTGAGCGCGACGGTACGATCCCTGGTGTGTGACCTGGCCCATAAGAATTAGGTCAAAGTCCATACCACCGTACCCGAGGATCGAACCTTCTTGCTTTAAGTGACATTTTCTCGTACTCAGGGGGTTGCTATGATTCGTTGTAATTTAGCATGGAACCAGAAGAGCGGATAAAGAATCGGTACGTTTCGTGAAATCCTTTTATTTTGTGTTTTTCCAGTTTCCTCTTTTCCTTTTTCTATCCGTCAGCATTTCTTCTCTTCAAGTAGGTGTTAGATAGCAGGTAGCCACCAACCAGGGAGATACAAACGCTTGGGAATCTAAGGGTTTAGTGGTGTCGGCGCAGCGAGGAGGCGCTACATAGACTGTCAGGTTCCTCTTCTTGACTGTGTTGCTCAGTCTTCTTTCAGCCTCACAGACACGAGTGGTTGGCAGTAAGTCCACATACACACTGACTCTTGTCTATCTTACTCATGACATACGACAAAGCGTAACACGATTTCTTATCAGATTTTTATTGCGGTCAGCGCTATGCGCTAGTCCTACCTCCTGTCAAACTCTCGTCGTAGGTACACTGCAGCGAGTGTTCTAACCGTCTCTCTCGTCTGGCAAAATTTCTTCGTAAACACCCGTAGGTAGGAAAGTAGGTAGGGGGTCCCCACTCCTTCCCCTCCCCCCTCTCCCCTTGCCGTCTTACCGTTTTGCCCGTAATTTGGTATTCGTTAGATCCGTAACACAACATCTGTGGCGAGACGTACGCCAAGGGTAATTGGTTTAACTGCTACCGTAACAAACTCACGCAACAAGTGGCTGTCACATGACCATATACCTCGTATGTCGAGCACAAAAATAGAGTAATTCTATATTTGCTCTCTGATGAGGTTGGTTATTATTGATAACCGTATGTATGTCGCATTTAGCTGTTTAATTGGCATCAATATTATTGCTTTATACCAATACAGTTACTGCAAGGGTTGCATTAAAACTATGAATGGTTCTCAAGTAATCATGAAATCAAGACTTCGCACAAAGACAAACATTTACAGTCGAGGTTGGAGCTTACTGACCTATATCTAAGAATCTTACGCCTTTGATCTCGTCGGCAGTACCTGAAATCCCGTAGATCATGAGGGAGCAAGGTATATATATGGTGAAGCTGAGGGTGGATAAGCAAGGCAGCGTCTCAGCCGTTCCGTTCATTCGCGACATTTTTGGTTCGGAAGTCTGCAGTGTAGGAAGCCTTGCGTCCAACTCACGGTGGCTGGTGTTGTTTGGAAACTGAAGGTTGCCTTCCCCTAGCTCATGCCACGTACCCATTTATTGACCAACACCTAAGTTAAGGATGAACAACTGGCTTCACTAAACTCACTACGGATTCTTGGTAAAGTGAATTGAAGATCGGAGTGTAGCCGTCAAGAGTTTGTCACCGGTTGCTTATGTTTCAATTTCTCTTATTTTCTGTTATCACACGTCTTCCTATAATTCTTACCTTGCTATGTAGACTGTTCTTCCACACCTGGGTCTGTTGGTGCACGTCATTGCGTTTTTTTCCCAGGGAAAGATAGAATTTAAGATATCTAGGGGATGAAGATAATACAATATGATTAGGTTCAAAAGGAGAGAGCAGGAAGAACAATATAACACCTTGCTGGTCCGTCTCCCCGTCATTTGCTCCTCTCCATGGCTGTCTACCTTGAAAACAGCCTCGGGTTTACCGTGAATTACATGTCTCATAACGAGGACCTTCCCAGGGAAGTCGTAAGTGTTTATAATAGTTGGTTCACTGACGGGATCTCAAGTGAAGCACTGTGGGGCTGGAGATCTTTCACACGACGCCATATCCCAATGTACAGTATCTCATGCTAGTTACGGACGTGGGCGTGCACTTGCGGCAGTCAGCTGAATACTGTAGCTGGTTAATCCCTCGAGCATGACGGTATGACCCATATCTATGATGATGACCTGGTCTTTGACCTACTTTTACCGTTCTCCTCAAGGATCGTACCGTCGTGCTGAAGGTTCGCAGCATCGTGCTCGAGAGGTGAAAAGGCAGTTTGTCATCGCTTCTGTATAGGTATGTTTCTAGTCGGGTTTAATACCGAATGATAGCTGGTGCTGGTGCCTATCCCTTTAGTCACACCAGCTCGAAAGTCGACTTCCAAACCCAGACTCCTTGCAGTAGTAGAAGTAATAGCAAAGTCAGGAAATAGGTAGATAAGTTATGGTTCTAGAGGCTAAACCGAAATAAACTAAATGAAGATAAAGACTAGCCAAAAAAAGACTCCTGTATGCAGTGGCTGATATAGATCTCGTCTTCTCCGAGCCACTCGCATGTTTAAACTTCTTAGAAACTTTTCTGTGAGCGGTTTGTTGTTTGCCTCAAGTTACGGTGATTGGGTAATGACTGCTTCATCTGCGACAGATTCCTACAACCACCGTCTGTAGTTCGTGCTGCAAGCCTCAGACTCTTGCAATGTTAGAAAACAGATACCTGCCAAAATAACTTGGCCTTGTAAAGTCTTCAACAAATAAATCTGAATATCTTGGGAAAATAGTGTTATCTCCAACTAGTAATGTGATACGTATGAGACTTAACAACAGCTGGTGTTCTCTCTTTTGTTTCAAGTGTACATATAATGCACGAAAGAAAATAGGATATCTCACCGTGCGCGCGCGTGTGTGTGTACACACAAATATACAGTTAGTCGGGTCATAAGACCGGTGTTTTGTGGTAGCAAAAAGTGAATAAGTCAGTCACTAAATGACTCATTCGCAAAAAACAAAACAAGTAAGGTGTTTATCTATGGAAAATCCATGCTTTATTACACACACACACACACACACACACACACACACACACACACACACGCACATAGAATTAGAGAAAAAGAGAAAATGATAGTATATTCCTACACTGACATGCATATAATGACTGAAGATGAACCTTTCCTTAGCCTGACAGTACGAGTTAAACTGCAACGTATGTTTTGTCTTCATTTTTCGGCAGTTCTGTCGCTGGCTCTTTGACTTTTTGCGAAGCAGCAAGTATCCTCCCATTCTTGATTTTGAAGGAACTGGACACTTCTACCGTGGAAATGTTTATAATGATGACTCCTTTTTCGAAGTTGCGACAGACACGGTACAGTATACCCCATCATAAGAAAGATGCCCTGTTTGGTTGTTTTCATAGCAGTATGTGGGAATATCATAGTGTCCTGGGTCGGGGGGTGAGACAATGATCATGATCCGTGGATAACAGTGACCTAAACGGAGTGAACAAGCTGTGTATTGTAGCTCATCCTCCAACATGTCTAGTGAGTGTGACGGTACGACCCTTGAACGCGATGGTAATTTCATGGTCAAGAGTCGTAACGTCATGTTCAAGGATCGTATCATCGTAGCGAATAGGTTAAGCACGATAAGTTGGTGTGTCATATTTTTCATCGATTGTTTGGCTAGATAATGTGTAAACACCTCATAGACTTCCACACACACGGCCTCGATTTAATGGTTCTTGATTTCTCTAGCTGTTGCAGTTGTGGCCATTAGTGACAAACAGTCATTTGATAAGTGTTATACATAATAGTCCATGATACAGCATGTTGACATAGTGCGGTAAGGAAGAGAAGACTTGTATTATGATAGCAACAAGGTGGAAAGGGTAGATTTTGGAGACTAGCGGTTGCTACTGATATGAAAGAAAAGACATTAAATTAGAGTGCAGGGATGGTATGGCTTTGCATTTATAAGTAGACGAGATTGTACCGCTTTACTTGCATCAGCAGTGTTAAAACTTCACTGAAGGTAATGCTATATATATGTCTTATGACCTGTCAGTAAGAAGCATCGTTGGAAAACTCTATCCTTCCGCGGTCTGTCCAGTCTTCCAAATTTCTACAGCTCTTGAGATTTCTTGGATGTCATTTCTTCATATCTTTCTGAGTCTGCCTACAGATCTTCTTGCAGTCGGTACCCAGTGAAATGCTATTTTAAGTATTCATTCTCCGTCCAGATGTTCCAGCCATCTTAACTATGCTGCTGTAGATATTCTTCTACCATTGTCTTACACAAGGTGATTCTTATTGGCTTCATTTCTTCCAGTATCTGCTCATATCGATTGTGGTTATTATCCGTATGCTAATGTTGGCATGAGTACAGTGTTGAGAAATGGCTTTTTTTTTTCAACTTCCGTTGGAATGTATTTCTCCCTGTTATATGTGTTTGAATATTCTACGTTGTTGATATGATTGAGTTTTATGTCGTGTGTGGTAGTGTTTCCTGGTGATGTAATCTTCAGGTCCAGACTTCTTTTTTCTCTTCCAGATACAAATGTTCTCAGACTTAACCTTATCGATCATTGATCCACTATCATTTGATCCACTCTCCCATATTTCCGTTACTTCCTGAAAGCGTCAGATTCTCTGTATTTCCTGTGGCAGTTGCCGTTTGCGTATGCAAGAGTTATAATTGATTATTCCTGATAATTGTTCACATTTCTGATATCTAAGCGTGTTGGGAATATTAGCGGGGACGATGCACTACCTTGTTTCACTCCATTGCTTATACGTAAACATTTTTCATTTTCAAAAGGTGAATTTGATTCACGGGAGTATAAATACATTTCATTTAGATATTTGCAATTTTCTAAATTCTAATGAGTTTAGACGCTACAGAAACAGTGGGGGACGATGACTGAGAATAAAGTTTAGGTCAGACAGGGATCGGTCATTTCGCAGTGGCTAATTATTGCTTTTATTTGTAAGGTGAGCAGTATGGATGAGACATTGGGGGAACACAGAGGTGTGATGATTCCTGTGTTCAGGCGATACCTCGCTCTCAGGTACTCTCTCACACAGTGGATTCGTCACAACCCTATAAAAAAGAAACTAGAATACGTTTCCAGACAACGGCTCGGTCTCATATAGTTTATCCCTTTTCACTGCATGGATTAGAAACATTTGATATTTCATAATCAATGAATGCTGAGGGTGAAAGATTTAGAGAATTTTGATATTTTTCTTATGGCTAAGCTCCTGCACATCACAGTTGTTGTGCGTTTGAGACAGTGTATATATCTTGTGTTTCTTTGGTGACGATTATCAGGGATAAGGTATTATGTGGCTTCGTTTTTTTTATCAGAGACAGCTGGAAGGAGGATGTTGATATTTACGGAAGGTCAAGAAAAGAATTGCGGGTTACTGATAAGTAGATTTATGTTCTAGCCCCGAACACGGCTGGTCACAGCCTAAAAGTACTTCAATTTCCCCTTTCGTCTGGCTTGATGAATAGACACCGAACACAGACTGGGTTTATGTATTTGTACCTATTTACTCTCCGGGTATCTGGCTATCTTCCTACATTTGTATGTCTATATGTATGTATGCATAGTTGTGTAAAGCATCTCACCTCCATGTGCTCTGGGATGAAACCCGGAATCATTTATGATAGCCCCAGGACTCCTTGTATTCTAAGAAAGGGTTCTGGTGTTACCCAGGCCCTCTCTCCGGAAACGGCTTCAGTTCTAAGACTGAGCTACTTTGTGTACATACATACAAGCTGGCCTTGATGTGGGCTCCAGTACCCGGAGACGGTGCCATGCTATGAAATAAGTATAGGTAAATAAATATGGATACTTAGTGAAACACGCACACATTCGTGTGTGTATACATGTGAGTGCCTGCTTGCATACTGGTGAATGTTGTTACTTGTGTGTGTGTGTGTGTGTGTGTGTGTGAAGTCTTACAAATTAGATAATGACAAATAAAAGAGTGAACATAAAAGATCACAAGAGTCAATTACAAGGCGGGAGGAGGGAAGAAAGGCAGTGTTAGCGCCGCGTCTTTTCTGTCGGTGCTGTGAGGGCTCCCAGGGGCGGGCTGGCCTGCCCCTCCTCCCCGCACCCTCCTGTTAATGTGTTGAAATGCCATTCTAATGTATTCACTCGTTCTGATTAAAAATATGCAACGAAGTATGAACATGTCTGCCTCAAAAGATAGGAAAATAATGTGGCTTTTAATTGATGTAGAGATGTATGATTAACGCCGAAGTGCTTTTTGATTTCTTGGCGTCTCGTCGTATGTTACTCATCGCCGAGGAGGCAGAGTGATGGATGGCCGCAAACAGAAGGAAATGGCTCGTATTGCCGTACTTCGCCTTGGCAAAGGTGATACCAGAACAAAATTTTGAAACCTTAAAGTGTAGAAGAATCTCGCGTTAGGAAGGCAAGTCGGCGCCCAACGATTCGGACGAGCCGACCCTCGCATTAAAAAGCGGAGAGGCTGATTAAAGAATAATTACGCCTAAAACATCGTAACATTTGCTCTTTTTCCTGGCAAGTTATTCCCCGCATGTATTTCAACACATTCACCTCACTAATGTATGGATCCACACCACATTCCCCAGCAGAAGAAAGCCTTCCACAGTGGAGTAATTCAATAATAAAGACGACGCAGCGCGGGGGTAGTTGATGGCCAGGAAGGCCGAGGGAGGGGCCTGAGGCAGCTGAGGGGATGATGGAGAAGGCTGAGGGTGCTGGAGAGATGGACTGAGGGAGAGGTGAAGGTGACGAGCTCGTTCTGTGGCTTAGGGTGTGATGGGGGAAGGAGGAGGGAGGTTGACGCAGAGGTGGGGATGACGGGATCGTTATGTGGCTGGGGGTGTGATGGAGAAGAGTTAAGGAGCTGGGGAGAGGTGAGAGTGAGGAGCACGTTCTGTGGCTGGGGATGTGATGTAGAGGGTGATGATAGGCTTTGTACTGTGGTTGATGGTGGTGGTGGTGAAAGGCTTAAGTGGCGTTGTAGTGTTATGGGAGCAGTAATGGCAGTGGTAATGTTAGACTTGGTATTAGGGTGAGCTGGTTCTTTCACCTCAGACTGTTATTGTCTGTGCCCTGGAACTGGATTCCGGTTGGATAAAGATGTCTCCAGCGGAGACAATGGAGTCTTCTGGAAGGCAAGATGGTGTTGCTGTGTGGTGGTGATGGTGATTGGCTGCGAGATGGTGATGAAGTGAAAGTTGTGAGCTTTGAGAATGTTGGAGGTGTTAGTGATGGTGATGGTCAAGCAGGTGATTGTCGACGGTATGGATTTAGATATAGTGATCATAATCCGACTGGTCTGTGTGGTGAGGATGGTGATGATGTGGAGTGGTGTTGGCGGTGCTGATGGTGTAAGGCAGATGTGGGAGTATGTGGGCACTGGGCACGATGAACTGAATGGAAACAGTATGTGCTGGTGGTGCTGTATGGTACGATGTTGTGGATCTTGTACGTGACAGTGTGAGATTGTTAGAGATTTGGATGTTGGTGCAGGTAGATGATGATGAGTGGTGTGGGTGGATGTTGGTAATGAGTGGTGTGGGTAGGTGTTGATGATGAATGGTTTGGGTAGGTGTTGGTGATGAATGGTGTAGGTAGGTGTTGGTGATGAGTGGTGTGGCTGGGTGTTGAATGTGTGAGTGAGGAGTGTGTGCGAGTTGCAACAATGGTGAGGGTGGTGGGAATGGGGTACACGATTGAGTGCACTGGTAAGAGGGGTTCGGGGGTCTTGATGAGGAAGGAGATAATGTAATGTAATCAGCATGAAAGAATAGTAACGTCGGTTGGAAGACTGGGGTTGGTGGGGTGACGGAATGATAGGGTAGAGGAACAGTGTTAGAGAGCTTGGAACTACCTACCTTGCTGAGGAACGGAGGTTTATCTGGGTTCATGTGTTAGACTCGTTGGGAACTATAATAGTTCTAATCCTCTGCAAAGATCATTTGATGACTCCGTATACATTCTGGTGTTTGTTTCTTTGTGTCTGGAAGCGTGCCTGCTAGTTGGCTAGTGTAGTACCTAGTGTTTAGTTAGAGCTAAACGAAGGGTGAACAGCTCAGGGCTCGAATCTGAGTCCCCAGGTTAAGAACACGATTGCTCTTCCGCTTATACCGCCATGTCGTCAGGGTTAAAGTGAGGAGTACAATGCTAATACATATTTTCTCTGGGTTTCGTTGGAAGTGTTCAAGGTAAAAGTTGTCAGGATTTTAAACTCAGAAAATAATCGTACCATGAATATCTTTTGGGAGAAAATAGAAATTCATTTAGATGAAAATATTATCTTCTCAACTAGAAATCATGAACAAGTAACCCTTGTTTTTACTTGGGATAAAACTTGACTAGATTAAGTTATACGAAACGCTTAGGATTAATCATGGACATAACATTATGTTTAACACAAGTTGAGGTTTCCGTTCCCGCACTAAAAGTCTAGTGCAGTGATATTATTGTACTTGGTGCCAATTATATCAGCTGTGCAGGTCAGGGAGGCGGCTGGTCTTGGCTACCCACGGTAACACTGTCAGTGCGGAAGGATAGCAGTACCGTATTTGTGTGCGACGGTCATACGGGACCTTCCTGTCCCATTTTAGGTGCACGTTTCCCCCTCATACGAATTCCATAGTTATTATTTTTTTAACAATCATCCGAGTCTGGAGAGTGTCAAGGCCGTCTCTGTTTCTCGCTTTTCCTCCTCTCTCTATCTCTCCTTTAAAAACGGTGAGATGAGATTTAGCAAAACACATTGTCTCTTCTTACTGCTCTACTATAATCCTCTCGTCTCCCTACTTTTGTCTGGATATCATCACATAGTTGTATGCCAGGGGAGTTATTAAGGATACCATGACATTCTTTTTCTTCAGTCAGAAGACATCAGCCTACCTCAGTAGCTGCATGTGGTTTTCCTGGAACTACCCTTGGTTTCCGGGAATGTGATGCACAAGAGCCGATTTGTCGCAGGAGAGAGACTCTTGGCGTTCCGTCCGACTCGGCTGGTGGACTCCTCCTGTGGACGTAAACAGACTTTTGTCCACTATTTTAGTCCAGCTTTGTTGCAAGACAAGATATAGCAGTACATGAGACCATGAGGAAACAGAATATGGTAGAGCAAAAGTTGTTGAGAGCCTGAAGGTAGGGGGAAAAAACGAAAGACGTTACGGGTGTTGGCAAAATAGTGGGAATTTGACGTTTCTCGTAAAGCCACCAAATAACTTGCAAAATCCAGTTTTACAATAGACAGTAATGTTAAGTCTGAGAATTACGACATTTACAAGTGTCTTATAAGTAGAACAGTGGGAGAGATGAACAAAAGAATGGATTTTTTTTTTCATTCTTTGCTTCGGAAACACAAGCTGCAAGCTGCTTGGTGTATAATCCAAGCTTGTTTAATTCAAATATTAGACAGAAGAATGATTAGGTTGTCTTTACATTTGAAATTTACGAGCTCCAATTCTTATTTTATTTCCAAGAAAACTTTTCATCTCTGTTATGGTCCACCAAAATGTGGCATTCTGAGGTTTTGTGTTTGTTTATATGTATATATGAAGTTATGAATGTTCCGGGGCTCCTAAAAGGGTCCTGGTATTGCTACATGGCCCCTTTTCACGGAGCTCTAAGGCTGCGCAGCATCCAGTACCAGGGAAATGATGGACTCATTTGGAGTGAGAAGATCTTCGATAAGACTATATTCCCTTTCGTTAAAAGATGATCATATAGACCCTTGTCCGCATAAGGTGAATTTTCACTTGTAGTGTTGCCACAGATGGGCGAAGACATGTAACGTGTGTGTGTGTATGTGTGTGTGTGTGTGTGTGTGTGTGTGTGTGTGTGTGGAGGTATACAGTGCGGGGGCGGTGGGAGTGACACACATGCCCCACAGTAACAAGATAAGCTTGAGTAATCAGCAGCCCTGGATCGGCACCCTTGGATTTCCGGAATTCATTAGCTCTCCAGATGCCTTTCACATCAAACTCAGAGCCAAATCATAAAGGGAAAATAATTCATTCAGGCAGAAATGAAATGCATTGCACATCCAAGGAAAAATAATTTGCACCGCTAATAATAAGACGCGGCCTCTTTTAATTCCGTGTCTTTGTAATCAAAGAACCTTGCATACTGAATAAGGCGGGAAGGGGCTGCCGCGCTATGGCGATGATTGCAGTTTCTTTTTGAATATATTTCTTCTTTTTTCTTGAGCGGGCCTTTTATATTTTGCTCACAGTATGTACTGTGCTGAGGTTAAGAGGAGAGGACGAGGCAGGACGAGCGTTTCCATTGTCTAGCACTCAGGTGGTTGGGGGCGGCTTCCTTGGAGACGTGCGTGCCAACGAGTTATTATCGTACACCGCTCATCCCGCACTAAGGTGATACAAATTAGTTAATTCAGCCCTTAGGAAGGCGTATTTTCTTCTTTTGCCTCCTCATTATATTGTCGAAATGCTAATTTATGTTCTCATTCGACCGCGTCATCAGAATTGGGCCACAATGGAAGAATGAGGAGGGGGCCTGTGGCGCACAAGAAACGCGGGGAAAAAGTGTTGGAGGAAGCGTGCACCACAACTTAACCCCTCCACCACGGCGGTACGGCCCTTGAGCACGGCGGTACGACCCTTGAACACGATGGTACGAACCTTGTTTACGATGGCGTGTCTTTGGATTTTACCTTTTTTTAAGATGCAGGTCGAAGGACAGGGTGTTATGATCCAAGGGTCGTACCTTTGCGCTCAAGAAGTTATCTGTGGTATGTTTAGCAATTTCTCTTATACAGCTAGAATTCTGGTCAACTGATCTTGGAGGTAGAAGATAGATCATTGTTCTTTGTTGTGTGGCTACGAAATGATACTTCATGTACACATGTGTTAGAATATGGATTTGTAGGTGTATGACTGTGTGTTGTGTGTGTGTGTGTGTACAAGTATGTGGTGGGTGATTTTGCATAAGCTTGTGTGGGTATTTATGTGTGTGTCTCTTTATTTGTTAATTTATATAATGCTGGTGCACATTGTTTCATGACTCATCCATGCGTGCATAATAAGACCGAAGCTCAGATATGTAGATATGAGGAGAAACAACAATTGCACTGTTGTTGCTTGGTACATTTTTTTCTTTTTCCGTGTAGAAACAACTTAGCGGCTCTAGGGAAGTGAGGGGACTGACCCTCTACGTGTTGACTCTCACAGCTGATTAATCCGCCACCGCTGTAACAACAGCAAAAATCTTACGTGCCGTTAACGGGAATAAACAGAGGGAGTCTTCCATAATCTCCACTCTCGTCTGGTTTATCTTAACACATGTGTCAAGAGGTGGAATGAAGCCCAGTGATGGAGCAGTGAGTTCCGGCTTTACCCTCAACACCAGCAGTAATAAGCTATTGGACCCTTTCTGTACTCTGTGTTCTCTTCTGCCCCGCCGTCGACTGGATAGGGATGACTGTATAAGCATTTGCCGCTCTGCGAATGCTGGTGTTGCCGGACTCCGCCTGCGTGAGGTTACACTGTCGCCAATGAAAAGTCACCTTTAACGAGATTGTATCACTGTGAGTAAGATCTCGTCAAAACACGTCTTTTTCCAGAGAAGTCCTTCATTTCTCTGCTTCTGGAAGTAGTGCATCTTGGTGCTGCAGGAGCCTCTTGAAAGTGGTCCAGGGACAATTATAAGTAAATAAGAGAGTATATATATATATATATATATATATATATATATATATATATATATATATATATATATATATATATATATATATATACCGCAAAGCTTTTACTACCTCCTCTCTGTGTGGTAATAAAAAGAGTGTGGTTGAGAGAGCAGAAGAGGGTGTTTTGAAATGGTTTGGTCACATGGAGAGGATGAATGAGGAAAGATTGACAAAGAGGGTATATGTGTCAGAGGTGGGGGGAACGAGAAGTGGGAGACCAAATTGTAGGTGGAAGGATGGAGTGAAAAAGATTTTGAGTGATCGGGGCCTGACCATGCAGGAGGGTGAAAGGCGGCAAGGAATAGAGTGAATTGGAACGATGTGGTATACCGGGGTCGACGTGCTGTCAGTGGATTGAACCAGGGCATGTGAAGCGTCTGGGGTAAACCATGGAAGCTTTGTGGGGCCTGGATGTGGAAAGAGAGCTGTGGTTTCGGTGCATTATACATCACAGCTAGAGACTGAATGTGAACGAATGTGGCCTTTGTTGTCTTTTCCTAGTGCTACCTCGCGCACATGCTGGGGGAGGGGGTTGTCATTTCATGTGTGGAGGGGTGGCGACGGGAATGAATATGGGCAGACAGTATGAATTATGTACATGTGTATATATGTATATGTCTGTGTGTGTATATATATGTATACGTTGAGATGTATAGGTATGTATATGTGCGTGTGTGGACGTGTATGTGGGTGTATATGGACATGTGTATGTAGATGGGTTGGGCCATTCTTTCGTCTGTTACCTTGCGCTACCTCGCTAACGCGGGAGACAGCGACAAAGTATAATAGAATACTATATATATATATATATATATATATATATATATATATATATATATATATATATATATATATATATTAACATTAACACTTGATCGGCGTTTCCTGAGTTTGCGGGAATAACACAATTTTAATGTGTTGCTTTTTTTTATGATAAATTTCTGTATCTTAAATCATTGGTTCAGTCCTTCTTTTATGAGGGAAGACTGTTGCAACCCATGTGACTGTCTGCCAACATTAAAAGTCTTGAAAACTCTCCTTAACTCTTACTTTCTCAAACACCAGAATCTCATTCCTTTCTTTAACGTCACCAACACGGCTTTCGCAGTGCAGTTCTGTATGACCTCACCTTTGCTCCTTCTTTCTTAGGGCTTTTGGTGAATCTTTTGTTGTTCTCCTCGACGTCTCTAAAGCACATCACAGAGAGTAACAGAATTCTTTGCTTAGAAACTTCCTTCCCTTGACTGTACTAGTTGTGTGTGCTCTGGCCATTCCTTTGCAGTAGTCGTTGATGGGAGCGATATCACCTTGCAACCCTCTCCAGAATGGTGCTCCTCAGGATTCTGTCTTATCGCCAAACCTTTTTCTTCTACGTAAATGATTTTTCTTCAGCTTCCACTCCTGTTCAGTCTTACACCGATGATTCTATTCTACTCACGTTCCCTCCCCTTCTCACTCTGATGTTTGTTCTTTTTCTCGCTGTAAACATATCTTCTCTCATAATTTGGATCTGTGCAACATTGCGGAATGATTAGACAGTAACCTTGATTGAAATCAACAGTGTCGAAGTGCAATTTCTAGTAGTCTTACTAAAACTTACTCGTTTCCAGCTTTTAAATTCTACAGGATTGACGTCGTCACCCATGTCGTAATATTGGGCATAGCCTTATCTTCCACTATGTTTTAGAAACTCCACTTAATGAACATGGCTAAGTCCACTTTCTATGAGTTGATGGTGTTGTGATTATTTTTCGTGAGAACAGCGCTTTCATATCCAATGGGTCCTCATTTGTTTAAGTATTCCAGAGTACTTGGATGGCTCTTCCTCCACCTCTCTCTTAAGTCAGGAGAGGAATTGAAAGCCACAATTCTTTATTCATTCTGTTATCACATCTATTCAACCATCCTTGTCCATTTTTCCCGTTGTTGCTTCCCCCTTTCTGTTCTGTAGGTATTATATCTGCGACTGCTCGTGGGCTGTCTTGTGTGTGTTTCTGTCCCTAATACCTGTGCTCACTGTGCGCGTCTGACTCTTGCTTCCCATAGCATTTGTAGGGAGACCAGGCTTACGAGGACTGCTCTTTATAACGCTTTTCCTCATACAGGGAAGATGAGGAAGTCTCTCACACATCTGTTTTATTTCTCTCTTCTTGTAAGCCTATCCCTCTACGTAGAGTCGGGGCTGGAAGCAGACGTTCCATACTAGATTGCCGTGACTGAGACATGCTTTTCTCCGTGCTGTGTTGGTCATTTAGAAAAAAAAAATCGACTTATCCTTCAGTTGCCTCCGAGACAGCAAGATTTGTCCATTCTCATCGCTTAAGTCGGATAAAATGATTTTATATTTGGTATAAATTCTTCTTCTGAGAATATATCTGGCTAACGACGAGTCGCCGACGATTTCTTCCCTGATCCTGCCACCCGTGGCACTGTGATCTGATGATCTGTGTGTACCGTGAGCCGCTTCTCCGGTCCCCATGCACGCACGTTGCGCTCCGTGACCTCGACAGGTTTGCTTCACCACTTTGGGCATGACGGCATGACCCTTGGGTATGATGGCTGGCCTTGGACCCGACCTCTACGTGTAAGGTCAGAGACTAGGTCATCATGCCCTTAATGATAGTATTGTCGTGCTCAAGGGTCGTACTGTCATGTTTAAGTGGCTAAGGGAAAGGAAACAAATTATATATATATTTTGTTGACTCGAAAGTATTTGGATTATGGACTGCGATTGGCAGTTCCATATTGTAGATTTGTATTACACACGCACACACACACACACACACACACACACACACACACACACACACACACACACACACACACACACAGAATAGCTCACATAATTAGAATAAGGTACGCATTGAAAAAAAAAATACTTTCGTGACTCGTAATTAACCATACATTAAGTCGAATAAAATTTTATGACATATAAAGAGAAGAAGAAGGAGGCAAGTTAATCCCTGGGGCCTGATAGTCCGCCGGCGCCCAATAAACCGGCATAAATAAGGACACAATAAGCAGCTTATGTTAATTAGTAATTTTAATTGATTATACAAGGCACCTCGAGAGATGGCGAGACAGTGTAGAGCCGGGCTACCCTAAGAGTAGTTTTGTTACTTAGTTTTCTTGTTGTTCCTCCTTCCCGTTTGTTTTATTGTCTTTACTAACAAACTTTTAGAAAGTGAATTTGCTTTTCTTGGTTCGGTATAATGCTGAGTATGATATATATGTGTGAATATATGAGTAATGAAGTAACATATGTCCCACTTACATGGTGTGTTTCACGATGAATCACCCTAGTGCTTCCCATCGATGGTGTATAAACATCTGATATTAGCCCCTTTGAATTCAACGACTTAACCCCTTGAGTTTGACGGGTGTAAGCCCTTGAATACGGTGTCTTAACACTTGAGGACTAAAGCTATCGTACACAAGGGGTCAAGTCGTTGAGATCAAAGGGTTGTCGTACTCTGCGGGTCAAGTCGTTGTATGTAAGTGGTAAGGAGAGATGGGCCATCTCCTCAAACCAGCGGTAGTCTCAGACTTTGGTGCGTGTGTTGAGGTCGTGGCAGTGCTGTTACACTTGGCCAGGTACAGCCTTTTTCCTTGACTCGTCCCTGTCGGAACTACTGGACCGTAGGTGACCATAAGACTTGGATGCCTCTTGTCTCATCAGTCGATAGATAATGCTATTACCTTTGTCTGCAGCAGCACGAGCATTGTCAGGAGCATTTTTTTCTTTCATAGAGGTAAAGAGCTAGAGAATTGAAGTAGCCGTGCTGGGATCCATGCTCTGCAAATGTTACTAGCAACAATAGTAAACTAAGAATATTCCACTACATGAGATTGACCCGTCTGACATGTATGTTATTAGGTCCAGACCTAGGGATAATGCTTGACCCTCTTAACAGCATCCAGGAGCTCCCTCTGTTTCCCTAGACCCTTTCTATTGAGTTTACGGGTCTTTATAATACTTCAGGACGTGAGGGGTCGTGAAGACTTCACTCTGTATCCATCATGTCATTATGATGAGTCTCTTCGGCTCACTGCAACTCGGGGCAGTCCTCCCCAGCTGCGGCCGGGAATCGTTTATTGACAAACGGCTCTGAGCCGAACGTCTAGAGGTGTGTATTTGAAAGGGGGAGGACGAGTTGCTTGCCTGACCCCGGGTTCTGTGTACTTCGAGCACAGAACCAGAAAACCACAGGCTTGCAGGTAGAGACAGGACGCCCGGTTCATTAATGCAGACTAGTGATGCATGAATGTGAGTAAACTGCATAATTATCATTAAACAGGTATTCTGTAACACACACACACACACACACACACACACACACACACACACACACACACACACACACACACACACACACACTTTGACGATCACACTAGTTGATAATTTTATGAAGGGGAAATCGCACCTCGGTAGGATTTCAGAGGATTTTTTCAGACTTTACGTTACACATGTTTCACGGAGGAAATCCACCTCATCAAGTGTTAACAGATGACAAAGTTTCATATCCCAACCCAAGCACAAGTCTTGTACATCCTCTTACCGCCATGCCAGAGTAGAAACTGTCCTGGGCGGTTAAGGGAGAGTAGGGGGTGCCTTGTGGGTAAGGGAATTATGGAGGGTTGGTTGGCCTGGATAGCGAGTTGCGGGTTCAGCGACGACTCTTACGCTATATAGTCTTGATCATTCTTTCATATTGATCTGGTTGACAACAATGTGTGCTTTAATGTTACCTGGGATGGGTTGAAGTAATCAATATTAGTAATTAAGACAGATTCAGTAACATTACGGGTAGCATAATCCGATGAGGTGTAGGTACAGTGTGACTGGGTTGTTAATGTTAATGTTAAGGTCTGTAGGGTGATCATTTCTTGCCAGTTCTTAGCCATAGCATTACTGAGGTCTCATCTGCGTACTGAATGACTGTGCCAATAGCATCTCTCAGTTAATTTTTACCGGTCTGGCCAACATATATATCTTTACATGCCTTACATTTAGCGACGTAAACACTCCCAATTTTCTGGTAATTTGGCCTACTTTTAATTAAGGTCTTACTGATGGTGTTATTATATTGGAAGGCAACATTAAAAGAAGCGTTTTTTCAGTCAGTATCTTGTCTGTCATTAGCTAAGTTAAGAGAATAGGGCAACCCCTACAAGTAATTAAGGAAACCTTTTCACAGTATTTTTTTTTTCAGCCGAAATAAGCCTTGTCAGAAACAAAATAGATTTGCGCTAGAATTTAGTTTTATTTTTTCTAATTGACCAATATGTGTGAAACAGTTTGTTCGCTTTTTCTTTAATTGTGGACAGTATTCATTACATAGTATATGTAGAGCCATGTGATGTAGATATGCCTCTATACATTCCTTTTTTTTCTTTCCAGGTGAGTATTGAAGGCTCTGTGCGGAATCTCGAGTGATAAGTTGCTGTAGAACTGTGAGTTATACTGTGTTGAAACTTTATATTCACTGCACTGATTCCCACAATGTACCGGAATGAGTTGTGTCCATACATTTTCAACTATATATTTGATACCATGAGACTAACAGATATGTAGTTTGTAATTTATTTGATACCATGAGACTAACAGATATGTAGTTCGTAATTTCTTTATATTGTTTTCTGCAACACAGTAGAGTGTCAGCAGCAGATATTTGCTCAGAGCGAGGGAATCATTTTGGTAAGTATAGAGCTACAGGTCTCACAGAATTGTGTTCGTCCTGTGGTTTAGGATTTGTATCTTAGAAAAGAGAACACCATCTGTTAATCTCTAGATATTTAGTACATGTCTGGGTATCTTCACTTGAAGATGGATCTGCTGTGTTGTAACTATTGGCATCTAGTATGTTACTGTCGCAACCTAAATTTGAACGCTCAAGTAGTCCATAGGAGCTTCTCTTGCTTGAAGAGCTTTGATGATAATATTTTTATTGTGTAAGATTGAACGTAGTTTCAAACTATTAAATTTAATGTTCACCATTTGCTAATGATCGTAAAGCCAACTAATAGTACAGAAATATTGGCGGTAACGAATAAACAAGTTTTCTTTTTCATAACTTCCAATATTCTGTGGTTCACCTTACTCTGAAGACTCCTACTGTAAACTCCCTCACACACTCTCTCGTCTCCAAAGCTCGTCACTCTAGCCAGTTATCTGAAGGAAAGCCTTATCTACAATCTTTTTTTTTATATTGAAGGCTTGAGTCACGGACAAAAGACTACATCATGGCCGAGCCTTAATGAAATGTCGAGAGAATTATGAAAGGAGAAAAGGAGACAAGGGAAATTATTGACGAAATTTGGAGTAAGTGAAAAACAAGTGGAAAACTTGGACTTATTATATAATTATTCATATTGTCGTCTGTACATTGTCTCTGGACTGTAAGGATAATTATCCTTGAGAAGGATGAATATGTGATGTATATAAATACACGAAATGAACGACACTGTGTGAAGAGAAAAATATTATGACATGTATGATTTAGCTTCACATTAGTTGTAAACATGGTTAAAATACTACACAGATGGGTAAATACCTATACTCTAGCAGTGTTTACATTACTTGTTTATTGAGTGTTAGGGACTGATAGGTTCTCGCATCGCATTTTGATTAAAAAAGATGGCGCAATGAATTTCATATGACTCTAGTGTTCCATTTACATTCGGGGTCATCTATGACCTTACGAAAGGCACCAAGGGTACAGATGACCAAGGAATATTGCCTCCTTATAACTGTGTGTTTACGTAATTATCTACATGTAATCATCTATTTGTACTTTCCGGAGAGGGAGTCTCACACTCTCTATTTCTTTACCTTTCTCCGCCATTAGTCAGCTTTTCATTTTCGCTGCACTTGGCAACATTAGCTATTCCGTCAGTTGGCGTATTCCACTAGTTCCCCACCTACTACTGACACACTTCTTACCTACATCATTTCTAACCTTGCGTAGCATCTAGCTTTGTCGTCTGGAAGGTTAGTCACTTCATAACACGAACTGATTCTTGTTTTTGTTAAAATGATTATTTAGAAACTGGAAGGCTCTGATGAGAGGTCACCCCTTACTCTTCTCTCCTCTTTGGTGGGCAGCTTAACCTTTGTATTTAGCTTTGTTCCTCTCAAATGCCTACCATCTTTGTTTGTTGCTTTCCTCAAAAGCCGCTTCATTTGGTCTTTGTGTTTTTTTTAAGTGAGGTGACCAGACTTACAGAGTTTATACTATTTTAGTTTTCTTATTCATGTTCATACTTAAACAGTATTCTGATTATCTGCTGGCACACGGTTAGACTTCCTACAGTTCTCCTGAGGTGGAACTCCGACGACAGGTTTTGGCCCAGTGTCGACTCCCTAGTCTCCCTCATATACAGATTCCTGCACTTTCATTTCTGATAGATACAGAGGATCAGAATTGTACTGAGGTCTTCTACTTTGTGTGTGTGTGTGTGTGTGTGTGTGTGTGTGTGTGTGTGTGTGTGTTTAAGGAAGGCGACCAGTGAAGTGGGTTTGCAAGACTGGTTGATGGTCGCTCGCTGCAGGCCTTCCTCCTCCAGCTTCGTGAAAATTAAAGCCACCAGACATTTTCCCGGTAACTGAACACCCCTTAACCATGGCGCCATAATGAGTGTGTTGCGCTGAGAACAAAGCAACAAGGCGAGAAACGACCGCTGTTTAGCATTTTAATTTGTTTCAGTATTTTTCCTTTGTTTTCCACAATACATTGCAGAATTAGCTTTCTCGGGTGGGCTTAACTGTTCATATACCGGCGAGTTATATCAGGCTGGAGAATTCATTAGTTTTCCTCTTTTCTGAGGACGTAATACAACTGTGTTTCCTGAACAGTTAGTGGATGAAATGCTGGCAGGTCCCTCCTTCCGTCTGGGATGTACACACTCCACACCAGATCATCTAATCACAATATTATATATATATATATATATATATATATATATATATATATATATATATATATATATATATATATATATATATATATATATATTGGTTTTTAAGCATCATTAACACCACAACATATGATGGCGCTTCAGGGGATCTGATGGCATACAGTAGTATCTTAAAAAGGTTTTGAAAGTATCAGGCACCGTCCTCAGTATCAGTTATCATCAGTCTCCATCCTAAGTATCTGGCATCACCCACATTATCTGGCGCCGCGCTCGTAACTCAGTTTCAGACACCAGCCGCAGTATCAGGCACGACCGTCAGTATCTGGCGACACCTTGAATATCAGGCACTACCATTAGTATCGTGCTGCCCTCATTATCAGGTTCCACCCTCAGTATCTGGCGCTAGTTCAGTGTCTGGCGCCAACTTCAGTATCTGGCCCTAACCTCATTGTGTGGCACTACCCTCAGTATCTGGTGCCACTCTCAGTATCACAGGTCACCGGCATTATGAGGCACCACCACTCTCAGTATCAGGCACCTCCCTCAGTGTCTGTCGCCACCCTCAGTATTTGGCACCACCTTCAGTGTCATCGACCACCCTCAGTATCAGACGACACCATCAGTATCTTGTGCGACCCAGCATCTAGCACCACATTCAGTATCTGGCACAGCTTCAGTGCCTTGCGCCAATCCCTCAGTGTCAGAGGCACCATCCGTATCTGGCGGTCCCCTTAGAACTAGTGGTAATATTGGCTGTGCCCTTAGCATCTAGTAACTCCTTTAGTGTCTCTTGCTACCCTCAGAGTAAGTGTAGCGTCTTACTGCACTCACAGGATGCGCTCCGCCGGTAGCCTGGAGAGGAGAAAGAAGAGGTTGGTTAAAGAAGGTAAAGTAGAAGAACAGAAAAGAGTCGTGTAGAGTCAAGATGTATGGCGTAGGCTTATTGACACGTGTGAGTGATATATTGAACACATATCTCTGGTGCTTTTATTATGTGACGAGAACTTTAGTATTTGTTGGCACGTATAGTCTTCTGTTGCAGTATATATATATATATATATATATATATATATATATATATATATATATATATATATATATATATATATATATATATATAATCCAAGTACCTTAAACCACGTCACTAGTGATTGACCGTATCCTGAAAGATAGGTCAAGTCATCATATCCAAGGGTCGTACCTTGATGCTGAGGAGCCCTTGTGTCGTGCTGAAGGAGTTAAGTGGCAGCGTCATTAGCATCCTAACGTATGTTAACTTGACGAGATTACACCACCGGCCGAGGGAGCCCCAGTCTCCCTAATGCCGACAGCAATAAGTTGTGATTGTATTTATCCAGCGGGGCCGGCCGCTGCGACCCAGAAATAACCTCGAGGTTGACGCTGCTGGCCCAACCCTGCCACTCCGGCACAAGCCGACGGAAAATAAACAGCCCCGGCAGGAGCGCCGTACTTCCTCACCAAAACAGGACGGTATTTGCCGAAGACCCAACCATGCCCTCCATTCAGGACATTTAAAACTCAGCAAGGAAAGGTAGAGGATATAATAGACCCCCAAATGGGAGTAAATTGATTGTAGGGTATAAGTCCAGGGGCGTGCCAAGAGCTGTGTCCCACCGTCAGCTGGTTACGCCCTTAAGGCGTTGCGGTAAAAAGCGTGTCTTTGTAAGCAGCAAGGTCTGGACAAAATATAAACACGAGTTGTTTACCCTCCCTCGAGCATTCGTTAGCCCTTGTTTACAAAAACTGATTACAACATCCTGGCCCAATGATGGTGAGAAGAACGGCTCGCTTCTATGGTGCACACGAGCCTGCTGCTCTCTGATCACCAGCACGGGCGCGCAGCTCCCAGATCACCAGCACGGGCGCGCAGCTCCCAGATCACCAGCACGGGCGTGCAGCTCCCAGATCACCAGCACGAGCGTGCAGCTCCCAGATCACCAGCACGGACTTGCAGCTCCCAGATCACCAGCGCGGGCTTGCAGCCCCAGATCACCAACACAAGCGTGTGTATCTTCCATCTCACCAGCACTGGCTTGCAGCACCTACACCACCTACATGGGCGTGAAACACTCACATCATCAGCATGTGCGTGCATCTCCCAGATCACCCGCGCGGACGTGCAAATCGCATTTCACCAATATTGGCATGCAGCTACCATATAACCAGCACGGGTATGCAGCTCCCTTTCCCCAACCTTAGTCTTTTGGTCTCAAGGAAAACTTTCAAATAACGACTTTCAAGAGATCAGGATTTTGGCGATTGGTGAAGATTTGATTTTCGTGTGAATATTTTGCATTCGTAAACTGTTTCCTTTAGGCTTATGTAAACAAATTCTGGGAGATTTTATCATCGTCAGTGGACGAAAAGGATTATAGTTGCGTCGAGGAACTTATCGCCAAAGGAGTCCAGGGATCCCCTGCTTCCGATCAAAGGACATCCTTGAAGCTGCAGGCGCCCCATTTAAAGACCCTTAGCGTTGTATGATTCGTACAATCTCTCTCTCTCTCTCTCTCTCTCTCTCTCTCTCTCTCTCTCTCTCTCTCTCTCTCTCTCTCTCTCTCTCTCTCTCTCTCTCTCTTCTTTCTTTCTTTCTTTCCCTGGGAAAGCTTTCAGAGAGGTTCTGGTGTTGCCCTAGGGTCCATTTTCCAGGGGCTCGGTACAGCTCGACAAGATTGTAGGATTGGAAAAGATCTTTGACAAGACTGTACTCCCTCTGCAACCGACAGCGCTCCAGCCTCACCAGAGCTGACCATACACTTGCAAGCTAGTCTCAGGAAGCCGAGTCCGGTAACACTTATACACCTCATATGCTTGACCCTTGACCTGGCATGATCCGTCGCACCTAAGGGTCGTACCATGGTCATCAAAGGATCTTTTGCTTTCATTGCACTAAAAGCAAAACCATAACTTCGTTATGAACTAAGTTTATGACGTAACAGTGTATACGACTTGTGCTGGTAAAAGAAATGTGTCAACAATGAGAAGTTTACAGTTGGTGACAGAACTTGTTTGTGTAAATAGTGTGTCACAATTTGAATACATCAGTGCGTGTGTAAGTGTAGTCGGTGCATAACCTTATTCACAGGTCTGTATATGTTTACCACACACACACACACACACACACACACACACACACACACACACACACACACATTTTATTTTTATTATTATTATTTTTTCCCATGCATATTCGCCATTTCCCGCGTTAGCGAGGTAGCGTTAAGAACAGAGGACTGAACCTTAGAGGGAATATCCTCACTTGTCCCCCTTCCCTCTTCCTTTTTGGAAAAGTAAAAAAGAAAGAAAAAAAAAGAGGATTTCCAGCCCGTCGCTCCCTCTCCTTTTAGTAGCCTTCTGCCACACGCAGGGAATACGTAGGAAGTATTCCTTATCTCCTGTATCCCCAGGGATTATTATTATTATTATTATTATTATTATTATTATTATTATTATTTATTATTATTATTATTGTTATTATTATATTATTAATCATTAGTCTATTATTATTATTATTATTATTATTATTATTATTATTATTATTATTATTATTATCATTATTATTATCATTATTATTAGTTATTGTCATTATTATCAATATGGTAGTTGTTGTTGTCGTAGCTGTATTATAAGTTGGTTATCTGATATTTGGGCAGATGCAGTATGATATCTTGCTAAAAGTTGTTCACTTTAGTGCTCGACTGGTTGCATGACACATTGGCCGGGTTTTAAGGTGCATTCTTCATGTTATCAACCAATAAACACCGGCAACACAATAACCTGAAGCAGTACCATGTGGCCAGAAATCCCACCAAGGCAAACATAGCTCAGCTTCACTAGACAATTTTGTAAATGTCTGACTTGCATGAACAACATCGTGGTGGTGTATCGGTTAACGATGCTGACCGTCAATTTTTCACAGGGCGTTTGGGATCAAACTCGCATAGGTTCGAATCACGGTCGCGGCAGCCGGTCCACAGTCCACCCAGCTGTTCATCTCCCCTAGGGGTTAGTTGATAAAGTGGGTAGCTGGCTTAGGCTAGGGTATACATTAACACAGCGTTGATGAGATTACCTTGATCGCCCCAGGAAGTCATTCTAAGGAAGACTCCTCGTGTTACCCAGGAGTTCCTGCAGCTCCAAGGCTACACTACTTTCATTAGCAGGAAATTGATGAACTCCTTACGAGTGCTTTAACGAGAATGTACGTCCAACGATACAGCTTCGGCAATGATAACTTTTCACCTATGGCGTAATCGAGTGGAGGCAGAAGCCCCATAGAAGGTAGAAGGACTTTAGTAGATTAATCTAATGATATTTGGTTCTTGGAATAATTCTATCCGTTGGGGGGTACAATCACATTTGCTGACAGGTATAATACCATTTTCTAACATTAGTATAACATTATAGCCAGTGTCTGGTCGTGGATTATTCCAGTGTTAGCAAATAATGTTATACTAATGTTAGAAAATGGTATTATACCCGTCAGCAAATGGGATTGTACGTGCCAACAGATGGAGTTATTCCTGACAGGTTTTGGGATTATACGCGTCAATAAATACCCGTGTCAGCACTGGGATTATACGACAGCAAATCAGTTTTGTCAGTGTCAGCAAATGCCATTGTCATCCTGTGATTCTACAGGTATCAGAAATGGAATAATGCCAGTCAGTAAATGGGATTAAACTTGTCAACAAATGGTATTATGCCTGTCATGAAATGGGATTGTATATGTCAACCAGTGGGATTATATCCCCGTCAGTTAATAGGATTATACCTGTCTATAAAGGGGGTTGTTTTTAACAACAAGTGGTGTTATACCTGTCAGTAGATGGGGTTATATTTGCTTGCAAATTGAGTTATACCTTTCAGTATATGAGGTTATAGCTTTCAACTACCGGAAGTATACCCCTTTAGCAAAGGGGATTATATCTTTCAACACATGGGATTATAACAGTGTCAGCAACTGGGATTGTACCCGTCAGTAAGTAGGATTATGCCTCTCAACAACTGGAATTATGTCTATCAGTAAATGGGATTATGTCAGTCACCAAACAAATGGCATTGCAGCTGTCATATTAGGTGGCTGTGAAATGGAATTGTCCCTGCCACCATGTGGTGTTATACCTGGCAAGTGAAACTATTGTTTCTTACATATAACAGCTTTGATTATCAAATTTACATAATTAAGGAATTCTTCAGGCACGACAAACAAGATTACAATATTAGAACCACCATTCGCAGGTCTTTGATACAAAATTGCTCATGTACTCTTAAGATCTGTTAGTCCAAGTCTTGGGCAGATGCGCATCAGTCTTATGCACAGAAGACCTTCCTATGAGGGAACATTGTAGCCACGGAGCGCGACGGCACAAACATGGAGCATGACTTCATGAACCTTACGTGTGACTGCGATGCTCTTTGACTGATCCTCAAGGGTCAGTGATCGTGCCTTAAAGGTGAACCGTCGTTAGCATATCCCTGTTATTTTTAACCATTTAATTTCGACTTTTTTTGGGCCTAATGACTTTCAAACTGGCACAGTTTAGTCACTTAACGCCGAAGTTCCTTTCCGTTGATGATGTGATCATCTTTTGTACATCATCGTCTCTTAAAGTTGCCGCGACAGTCTTGCAAGCTGCTGCTGCTGCTAGGATATCCTATTCGGTAGAGTGAACAAAGCACTATAGCAAAATATCTTACAAAGTCTACCAAAAGATTAGCAGAGCCATATGCATAACTGAAAGGTATTCACATTCGATATGAAGAGGAAGTAAAACTTTTGCACATGATTTTCGACAGAAGATTGACATGGGTTCCTCATCTTGAGGACTTTAGGGTGTTAAGCGTCACAGTTTCCAAACATTTCGAAGGTAATGTGTCAGTACCGCGGGGGAACAGTTAGGAAAACCGTACTGAGGTTATATGATTCATTATTGGGATCGAACCTGGACTATGGCTGCCAGATATATACGTCGTCGCTGATGTCATCCTTAAAATGGTTAAGGTTGTGCTTAATCATGGTGTTAGAATGTACACAGGAACGTTCAGGTCCTCTAAAGTTGAAAGTCTGTATGCAGATTCTGGCATTCAGGCGAGCTCCTTACGGACAGAAGAGGTGAAGAATTTGGCTTAACGTATCTGTTTCGGCTGAAACGTACAGCATCTAACCCTACATGTATGTTTTTCATGCTGATCAACACCCAGAGTTCTCTAAACCTTTTAACGTAACAATAAAAAATGCCGTTAATGAGAGGGGTTCGGACCTTCACTCAATTCAGGAAGTAGGTTTTTGCTTGGTTTCCTCCCTAGAAGGCTCCTGAGGTCAGACGTTTCTGGGAATGGATGAAAACAACCAAAAGCAACATTGCTTCTCTTGATGACAGAAGATAAATTCTTTCAGCATGATGATGCTCTTGCAGAGAAAAAAAGATATTTACAGATGGGTCGAAAGGTCATGAAGGCTTTTCCTTAGTTATTGACGAAGGGAATCTTCCATATTCCAAGCAGAAATGTATGGTTATCAGGCAGCACTTGAATATACAGAGCAAAATCTCTTACAAATAGATTTTCGCTCTTCTCCGATCTCCAAAGTGCGCTGAAGCATCAAGAACCCTCTCAGAGGACCTGTTGTGTGGTGAAGTAAACGCTGGAGTCCCAGACATGTTCCTTACCGCATTACGTCCCTTCCTTTAAGTTTGGAGCACCGGAAGAGCAGGGATCTTGTGTCGCTGTTCAAGATTCCTTCGATATCAGTAATGGCTACGCAAGCACCAGGAAGGCTTTCAGCGAACATGCTTTGTTGTAGAGTAAATCCTGGAGCTCCAAACATGTTAGTCACCGCGGGGCGTGATGATGACCGTAGCAGTCTCATGTGCAGCCTTGCTTGGCTCTGTTGACATCTGACCGCGGGAGGTGTAGCCAAGGTCAGGCCTCCGGGCGGTCTACACCGCACCGCTCATGTTCTACCCAACATAACCTCAAGTTGTAATCGATATCACAATTGCATTCCTCTTCTCTCTTAATTTTGTCTTACACCGTTTAGTGTAGAAGGAGTTTATTAGATACTGTTGGTTATTTGTGTTGAACAAGGTACAGGTCCCCGCTTCCTCCCCCTGTAGTCGCCTTTTCGGACACTAAGGGAATGCGGGGGAAGAATTCTTTCTCCCCTACGATAGGGGATGCGGCCTTTCTTCCTCTTGATCTTGGCGTTACCTCGCTATCAATGTGCGCGCGCGCGCACTCACAGAGAGAGAGAGAGAGAGAGAGAGAGAGAGAGAGAGAGAGAGAGAGAGAGAGAGAGAGAGAGTAAACAACTCGTTATTCTACATCCAGGTAACAAACTGGTCTATGTTTATGACGTTTTCAATGTGAGCTTAGAATCAACTAATTCATTATAGTTCACTGTACTTTACGTCGATATATATATATATATATATATATATATATATATATATATATATATATATATATATATATATATATATGTTTTTTTGTTTTTTTTTCTTCCATATTCGCCATTTCCCGCGTTAGCGAGATAGCGTTAAGAACACAGGACTGAGCCCTTGAGGTAAATCCTTACTTGGTCCTCTTCTCTGTTCCTTCTTTTGGAAAATTGAAAACGAGAGATGAGGATTTCCAGCCCCCCGCTCCCTCCCCTTTTAGTCGCCTTCTACGACACGCAGGGAATACGTGGGAAGTATTCTTTCTCTCCTTTATCTCCTACAGTAGATATAGAGATGAACGTAACGTACCGCATACCTACAAAAATTCACAGGTATACACACACACACACACACACACACACACACATCTGAATACGTATGCAGATGTACGTGCTACATTCATACAATTATATCTCCAATTACACATGTACACGCCGAGACATACACAATAGAAGAGGGGGGGAGGGAGGTAGAGAGAGCAAAGGAGGCGGCGGGTGTGAGGTGGGGCGGGCATTAGGGAGGAGGAAGAGAGAATGGGGGGAGAGGGGCAAGTTGCACCCCTCCCTGAAGAGTAAGGTCGTATGCCACAAGCTTTGTTGACTGTAGAAGTTTGCAGCTGGTGGGACAGGGACTGCGACCCCACCAAGCGACACCTTTTACCAGTATTTCTACGTCAGATATGGACCTGTGTTTTAGTATCTATTGCCTCGTGTCATGTAATGATGAGCGACGCCCTTCGTGAGATAATGCGCATGTGTGAGTGTGTGTACGTCTGTGAGAAAGTCGTGCATTGTGACGGGAGTTTGGTTTTGCCACTCTGGTGTTATTGTTAGCGTTGAGTCACATCCTCTCATGATCAGAATTTGATGAACGTGCTGAGTCGTACACATCCACGTTTTCTTCTTATTTGTAGAGTTGTATTTTAAAGTTTGATATTAGGTGCATGTGTTTCGTAGTATCATATATATATATTATATATGTATATGTGTGTGTGTGTGTGTGTGTGTGTGTGTGTGTATGTATCGTAAATGTGCGCTGGTGTCGATGCCTAATACGTGATAACTAGATAGTAGATGTGTGAAAAATGTGACCTTTTTTATTATTATTCTTAACACTACCCCGTGGAAGCTGGAAAGACATTTCTTCATAAAAAGAAATGGTAAAATATATGCAAATATGGGTTACTTTTACATATATGTATATTATTTAATGACGTATAGATAGAACTGCAGTGATCTTTGTATATGAATTGCAGGTGTTTCAGACTGTCGGTTATTCGGTGGTGAAGTGGTGTCAGGGGAGTGGTGGTGGCCGCTCACTAGGGCAGGTTAGAAGAACAAGGTCATTTAACCCGTAATATTTCCATCCCTCGACAGGTGGGGTTAGTGTAATAGCGGGGTTCCCGCCGCAACACAGTTATAGCTGATCTTATCTCTGTCGCGGTGGTTTTATGACTTGTATCGGTACACGTTTATTTGAATGTTCCCTGAAAACGCTTGTGACATTTGAGAGGAAACATGATGGGATGATAAGTATATTAATCTGTGTATGATGGTGCACACCAGCCTTGACCCGTGGTGAATAATTGTACGACCCATGAGCGCCACACGACCCTTTGGCTTGATGGCATGACCTTTGGCCCGAAACATAAAAAGGATCAGGTTCAAAGGTCACGTCATCATACCCATGAGGTCGTATGATGAAGGGTCGTACTGTTGTTGGTGATGGTCATACCGTCGTGCTGAAGAAGGGTCGCGTCGTCGTGGGAAATGGTCGTTCTGTCGTGCTGATGGTCGCACCGTCGTGCTGAATGGTTGTACCGTCGTGGGAAATGATCATCCCATCATCGTGCAGAAGGGTCGTATCGTCGGACAGAAGTCGAATGGAACGAGTCGTGTTCATGGTGTTAGTCATGCCTTCGGATAGAGAGAGGTTGGCTAGGAAACATAAGTATATGACAACGCGCGCGCACACACACACACACACACACACACACACACACACACACACACACACACACACACACACAGAGTCTCCTCCAAGCACCAAAAATGGTTGTGTGTGGTAGTGAGTGTGCAGGTGTGCTGCACGTCCAGCCACCATCATTGAATAATCACACCCCCCCAGCCTCCCACCCACCACCGAGCGGAAATGTGACCCCCCCCCCCTCCCCAACGTATTCTCTTTTTGTCCCCTCCCGCTCCCAAGCTGTATTTTATTTGTTTATTCTTTGTCTGTAAACATCTTCCACCCACCCTGCCGTCTCCCACGGTTCGCAGGAACTTATTTCTACGTGGTGTGGGTGATGCCGCTGACTCTTCCGGTGGGTGAGTATTGAGTTCGTCCGTGCTCCCGGTAGGAGCTGTGTCGTGTCTTGGGTTATGGCTGCCTAATCCTTGGGTGTTGTTATTTGCTCGTATTTTCACAGTTCGTACCGGTCCATCACTTTGAGCTGTGTTGCGAGAACCGCCCATGTTTATTGTTTAGACAGTAAACAAGTAGAAAATGGTGGTGTGACGTCATTCACTGTCAACAAAGGCTTACGATGGCCACATTTCAAAGTAATTTTTCCAATAGAGCTGCATTCGCTCAGCTTTTGGGAAGTGGCCCACGTGTCCATTCCCTCGTAACCCCCATCATCCTCTCGTGTAATGAGATACGTTTTACAGTGCAGTTTACCGTCCTTCATGAGGTACTGGCTCCTCACCAGCCATAAATAATGAAACAAAATGGAATGACTGTGAATGTTACTTAAAAATCGTCTTCCGGCTGAACACTGCCCCTACCGGAGACTAAACAATGTTGCCATCGTGGCCTCACCGCTCTCCACTGTTCCCTGTCTCTTTGCTACACCAGGCCATCATCCTTATCGCACCAGGCATTGCCTCGCCCTTTGTTTGATGTTTCTAGGTACGTGTAGGCCTATCTCTCGTCAGACCACTCGATATCGCTGAGGATAAAATAGTTGGCTCAGGTGAGGGCAATAGTTCCTAAGAGTATACAATGCCCGGCACATGAGCGAAGTGACACACCTATTTATGTGTTCCATGAGGCAGTCACTCCCACTTCGTATCGCTCACGCTTCTGTATTTTTACTCTCCGGTTTTAGTTTGATTATTGTTATCCTTGGACCGCATGAGGTTGACGCAATGGCCACCATCATCTTCGTGAGTAATGATGAATTACTTAAAATATAGAGGAAAACCGATGTACGTGGGTTTCAGCCCAACCTGCTCACGTGGGGATGTAGTCTTGAGGATGATCAGTTATCAGGAGGGAATACGTACCCACACACCGCTACTTACTGCCCTGGATATTCGGTAAAACTGGATTATGTAGCTTTATTTCTTCAGGTCCTTTCGGATAAATAATCTGTCTGGCCGTTGGTATGAATTTGAGGCCATAGAATTGTAAATCACTAATGACATGGCCACTTTGTAATACTTTATGAGTTGGAGGTTGTGTACCAGATTAATTGTGGTTTACTGTGATCTGTGATTTGAGAAGACGAGGAGTTTTAAGTCGAACGTCATGGTACCAGCAACGCCAGCAGACTACTGCCAGGCGAGCTTCACAGCAGCAGCAGCGGAAAACTATTGCCAGTCAAGCGTTACGGCAGCAGCACCAGTAACACGAGAGCATCACAGCAGCAGCACCAGTAACACGAGAGCATCACAGCAGCAGCACCAGTAACATGAGAGCATCACAGCAGCAGCACCAGTAACATGAGAGCATCACAGCAGCAGCACCAGTAACATGAGAGCATCACAGCAGCAGCACCAGTAACACGAGAGCATCACAGCAGCAGCACCAGTAACACGAGAGCATCACAGCAGCAGCACCAGTAACACGAGAGCATCACAGCAGCAGCACCAGTAACACGAGAGCATCACAGCAGCAGCACCAGTAACACGAGAGCATCACAGCAGCAGCACCAGTAACACGAGAGCATCACAGCAGCAGCACCAGTAACATGGGAGCGTCACAGCAGCAGCACCAGTAACATGGGAGCGTCACAGCAGCAACAACAGAAGAATACTCCCAGGCAAGCGACACAGCAGGAGGAGCAGGAGACTACTACCGTCGCAGCCACCCGTCACGTACACAGTAATGAGGGACAGCACCCAGTCATACCAGCTTTTCTCAACATTAGAGAATAATCAACACCGACTCCTCTTCCGCTCCAGCGTGATAAAAAAAGAAAAACATAAAAGATTGGGGTTGTCTTCCAGTTTGCTCACCCGGATGTTGTAGGTACGTACATGGCGGGGCTGGTGATGAGCCTGTTGCTGGATGGAGGGTGAAGGTCTGCCTACTGCTCCTGCCACCAGATGATGCAAGACGCAGTCACAAACTATCACCTGGAAGCGGTTTCGTTAATGATTGATTTTTTTGATATCTAGCTGATCATTGGAACCTACCTACCCCCCCCCCCCCCTCTCTCTCTCTCTCTCTCTCTCTCTCTCTCTCTCTCTCTCTCTCTCTCTCTCTCTCTCTCTCTCTCTCTCTCTCTCTCTATATATATATATATATATATATATATCTTCCTTGTCCTTTGTATGTCTTCCTCCACCTTCGTTCGTATGGCTGACCCATGACTTTATTTTCATCTTCTTGTTCTCTCACGTGCCTATCTTGTCTCTCTCCCACCACACCTCATGGCCTGCTGTTGCCTAACTTCCCTGTAAGGACGTTGGTTCAGCAACGGTTCTGCCTCATGTCAATGAGGGTGAGGTCAGAGGTCACGGGAGTTACGGAAGTAGAAACACTCAACTGAGAGCTTAATAGGCTGAGGGGGAGCGTCGTGAGGCAGAGGGCGGGTCAGGAGACCCAGTACAACAAGTCTTTTCATAACATTTAGTGTATTAGTTGAGTTGATTATCGTAAGGTGGAGTGGGAGGGGATAGTTGTTGGAATAAAGGGAGGTGGGTGTCCGGGTTATGGAAGGGGTGGAGCAACGGGTTGGGATTGGTCTTTGGGGGGGGAGGGAGTGACGCCTGTGGGGAGGGGATGAACGAGGGATTGGTTGGAAATTATGTGGGAAAGTATCGGTAGGAAAGTAGAGGAGGTGGTAGTTGGAGGACTCTAGGAAGTGATTGATTGAGGTCCACCGAAATAATGTAGGCATTTGGGCATGCGAAGAATGTAGGTGGAAGGGGCAATTGGAAGGGATGAGTAGCATATCAGTGGGAGATGGAGAGTCGCAGTGCTTAGTGGAAAGGATAGGCTGAAGGAGGGATGGTAATTAGCTGGGGGAATGAATGGGTATTGGATGATAGTAAGGCACAGGGCAGGTGAGAGTATTGGGTGCTGAAACTTCGTGGAAAGGCGGTGGGAGGGGTAGATGGGGGGCCAGAAAGTTAGAGAAGTTGATATTTGGCTGGGGTGAAAGGGTAAATGTTTAGATGGTGTGGAGGAGGTGGATAAAGAGCAGTTGGAGAGACTGCTGGTTGGAGGAGTGGTTGTAGTCTGGTAGAGTGGCAACCCTGCATGACTCATTCGTACCTCCCATTTGATGGACCAGAAGAGTGTGTTGGAAACAGCACTGCACATTGATGTGATCATTATTGTAGGCAACATTTCAGTGAGGTCAACAAGCGTCCTGCCTGAGTATCCAGATGATATGATAACTATGGTGGCAGCTAAACCGTCCGGAAAACATTACTGATACTTGTCAGATAAACAAAAGAAGAATATTATATTTTCTATTTCAGCGAATGTCTAGTATAATTGGTATTATAATAGAAAGAAGACAATTGATTTTACTCGTGACGTTTCCTGGGTTAGGCAGTTCGTCATTGCTTCATTCAGCAGTATATCCCTCTTAATGTGACGAGGTAATACATGACTTGATGAATAATTTACACGTGAAATCTCCCCAACTCATAGAATTTTCAATAGCCTCCTTAAAGCAAGGATCAATGACTCAGCTACTAAGTGTTTTTAAGTAGCCAGCAACACATTAAAGGAAATTTATGCCTGGTTTTTCAGCGCTGCCCAGCTCCCGCTATACTTTCGAAGTCTCTCCTTTGTAGTCCTGGCAATATGTTCAGAATGTCAGGTGACAGGGCTCATGAGTGAGTCGTAACTTAGTGACGAACACCTACCGAATATAATTACGCATATGTTTATATTTTCCCTCAGCCACCATAAGCGTACGTGTGTATTTTACCCATTGAGTACTACGATACAGTATAACCTTACACCACGACGGTACAGCGCTTGAACATCATGGTACCTCCTTTGGGTATATTGGCTTGTCGTACCGTCGCGCTTTGAGGGGTTTATTAAGAATTATTTAAATCTTTGATAGTTGAGGAGTTAAGAATGCGTGTTTGCTCCGCGTAAAACGACGCCACTGGAGTGATTGACCATTGATATTCATAGTGGAAGCATCATTTAAGAATTGACCTGTCGCACATCTGACCCTAGCTTCTCCGTGGCATCAGCGTTAGTTGGCTGGCTTCTTGGTGCCACTGACCATTCCAGTGTTGAGGTAGACTTTATATTTATTTCCCCTCAGGTTGGCTCGTATATAACCTTCTCCCCTCATAAAAAGTCCCATCGTCAACATCCGTCCAGCAAGTGACCAATGGCGTCTGGAGTTGTTGCAAGGAGCTGATAGATGGCGTCTCGTTAGCCGCGAGGTAAACACGCTGATTTACGAGCCTGGAGGGGTTGTGGTCGTCGCCAGCTCCCCTCCCTGCTTCCCCTCCTGGGGTTCACTTGGGGTTGGCCGGGCTCTTGATCCGATCGGGATTAAGACGGGGAGAGGTTTTGTACATTGGGGTTGTGGAATAACGGTCTCAGAGGGAGCTGTGGCCTGAGGGGAGATGTTTGTCGTCAGCTCCCCTGAGTCGATATCCCTCCCAGTTGGAATAACAAAGGTTGGTAGGGAGACCTCGCCAGCTGAGGGGTTGAATCTTAAGAGATTACGTGGAATACGAGGGTACTGAGGTTGACTGACTGATGCATTCCCTGGACTGAGGTGGCACAGATGAAGTCCTTGAGACTAGAGCAAAAGACTCTCCAGTGTTAACAAAAAGTGTGGCAAGGGTGACCAGAATCTTCGTCTTAAAATAGTTAAGTCTTAGTGTGAACTTCAGTGCTCAGTGTTAAGGGTAATTAAACGTGTAGTTTTTGTAGATATTATTTTCTTTGAATAAGGTTTTAGGGACTGAATTTAGAGTTTCAGAAGTACTTTTCACAGATGATTCGTGCGTTCAATGCCCCCGTGCCGTCTCACCTAACATAAAGGAATTTTGTTGCCTAAGGATTGTTTGAATCAATATGAATGAATGTAATCAGAATTTACCGAAGTTCACTGGACCTCTGATGAACTGCAAGGTGGTAAGGGACGACTAAGGCTATGAACATATCCTGTGTTGGTTTGTGAGTAATGGTCTTGGGGATGTTTGGTACATTCTGTTATTCTCAAAGGTGGAACGAGATGTGGGTTTTTCATACAAAGTAAAGACGTTTAAAATCATTAGTGTGGGTTGTTTGCTCGGGAAAATGTCTGTCTCTGCAGCGTAAATAACAGATGTTTGATAATGATTATGGCAGCATAATTGCCAAACGTTCTGGTAATTTATCTCAAGGCATCTTTACCCGGGAAGTAACAAGTACAATAGTATTCTTAGGATTTGTGTTATGGATCTATGCTGAAGAAGCATGACAGACCTTTCCAGTACGACGATGTAACTCTTGGGTATGATGGCGTGATCTTAGACTTGATTCTTAGGGGTCAGGTCAAACACCAGGCCAACATACCATCATCATGCTTGCTTGGCTGACCCTTTCCTAACCATAATAGTAATATAAATGAACGTATAACCAGATTTCATTTTGATTTGCCACAACTTACTTTAGAAGATCTGATACTCTGAAGTGTGTTTTGTCACCTTCGAAATCACTAATCTAGGTTTGATATGACTATTACACGAAAGTGCACTTGAAAACTTATCGTTTCATTTTTCCCGTGGACCCATAAAAGTGAATAAGAGCTAGGTTTTTAGGTACAGTAAGGTTGTGGGACAAGTCAACTGGGAGATAAGTTTGAATAGAGAAAAACTGGAGGAAGTGAAGTGTTTTAGATATCTGGGAGTGGATTTGGCAATGATGGAACCATGGAAGCGGAAGTGAGTCACAGGGTGGGGGAGGGGGCGAAGGTTCTGGGAGCGTTGAAGAATGTGTGGAAGGCGAGAACATTGTCTCGGAAAGCAAAAATGGGTATGTTTGAAGGAATAGTGGTTCCAACAATGTTATATGGTTGCGAGGCTGGGCTATAGATAGAGTTGTACGGAGGAGGGCGTACGTGCTGGAAATGAGATGTTTGAGGACAATATGTGGTGTGAGGTGGTTTGATCGAGTAGGTAATGAAAGGGTAAGAGAGATGTGTGGTGATAAAAAGAGTGTGGTTGAGAGAGCAGAAGAGGGTGTATTGAAAGACTGAGTGTGAACGAATGTGGCCTTTGTTGTCTTTTCCTAGTGCTACCTCGCGCGCGTGCGGTGGGAGGGTGGTTGTCATTTCATGTTTGGCGGGGTAGCGACGGGAATGAATAAAGGCAGCAAGTATGAATTATGTACATGTGTATATATGTATATGTCTGTGTATGTATATATATATGTATACGTTGAAATGTATAGGTATGTATATGTGCGTGTGTGGACGTGTATGTATATATATGTTTGTGGGTGGGTTGGGCCATTCTTTCGTCTGTTTCCTTGCGCAACTTCGCTAACGCGGGAGACAGCGACAAAGAATTAATGTATATATAATTCCCTCCAAGTGTAACTGAGGGAATTATATCAAGGAGCTGACTTAGTTTCCGCTGCCATAAGTATTTTTTCGTCAGCGTTTACTGGAGTTGGTGTCTTGGCTTAACTCATATGGCAAATTTAAGCTTGTTGCCAGAGAAATTGATGCATATGTGTCTCGAGGAGTAATATGCCTGTGACATCTTGGCAGTAATTACCTACAGGGGATGTTTACCTTCTGCCCGAGTGAGCGACGTTGGCTGTCATCTTTGTGTACCCCGACTCAGAGGGCGAGGAATATCGTCATCAGTACAATCTGTCAGCTGTGATATGTTCCATATGCATTACTACCCGCTTTACCTCTACGTAGACCAGGAATTAAGGTTGTTAGTAATGTACTCTAGCACGTACTTTCGTCATGAAGCCCCCGGTCTTCTGTTATCAGGCTTTTAAGTTTATTGTCTAGCTGGTAATCTCGTCATTGATCATCAGGTCTTGTTCTTTAGCTTTCCCATGTACAGTCCACCAGTAATAGATCATTTAGGCATCTTTTATCTGGCTTTCTCGTGTAGTATCCACCAGCAGATAACCTCGTATTAGACTATGAAGTCTTCTATTATCTGTCTCTCTCCATGTATGACCTAATATATACCCTACTGTCCTACATCGCATAACCTCATAGATCATCAGGTCTTCAGTTGTCTTTTCCATGTGCTTTAAAAACAATTTCTGAACGATTCTCTGGGTAAGAACAATGTGCATATGAAAATCAAATCAGACTTCAGTTCGGGTTTTCCTGTATATATATATATATATATATATATATATATATATATATATATATATATATATATATATATATATTTACATACACACACACACACACACACAATCTTCAGGACATTAAGTTGTGAACAGTGACTGTGGTAAACTAAGATATATACATAAAGTTGTGATGCAATCTCACAAGGCGAGCATTAGACATCTAGAACCATGTCATCATGAGATCAAGCAACCTGACATTAACCCTGGCTGGATCGCCTATTGTGAAGGTCAGGGTCGTCTACTTGCTCGGTCACCTGTCCTGTGACCTGACTGGTTTGCAAAGGTCACATAAGGTCACACGAGGTTAATGTCAAGTGTTTGATGAGATGACATTAGACCAGGTCTCTGATGCCGGCCGTGAGATGGATTTCATCTCAAGTTTAGTTCCATGTCAGACAGAGATTCGGTTCGAGTCAAGTGTCATTAGGGAATGACCCCCACAGTTACCCTTCCTGTCTTTCCTTCGTGAAAGTCGCAAGAAGGGTGATGTGGTAGATGTTTCAGTTGGCTGAACTCGTGATGTCAGGTCAGGAGTGAGCATGTGGGGGGATTTGAATTAGCAGATTATAGGGATGATATTGCCTGGACTTGTATAAACAAGAGGGTAGAGAGACAGCTGGGTGCGGATTTATGACGGCACGTGCTCTTATGTCTCTAACTTCTTTTGTCTTGGAAGTGATCGGAGTGAACGAGGTGTCAGTGAATGTGGGTAACAGTAGTACTTAGGTGTTGTAATTCAGGAAGGCTACAGGTGGTGCAGGATTATGTAAGATGATGAGAGTTGAGGTATGGCGAGATGGTTTAGTAGGGTCCTCATGGAGCTAGTGCAGGTGAGACAGGCGCTCCGTTGGAGAGTTGTGGTGTCTAGTCTCGTGCGGCTTTTACTGGAGGGAAGGAGGCACTGTCGAAGTCCTGAGCTAGTGGACAGCTGCCAAAGCTTTGTGCCTTGTGCTGCAGGAGGCGTGCCGTCGTAAGACCGGAAGCTGAAGCTGCCGCAGGAGCCGGGCGTTGGCAATCTCCCACGGAAGAGAGAGAGGCAAGAGCCAGAGTATACCTTCGGGGCTACTGCCAAAGGTGGCCGTGGGAGATGAGGCACCACGTCAGAGTGATGAGTCAGGAGTCATGTTATGTATGCTGCTGGAGTACTCGACTCTGGCAGCTGATGCAAGCCTATCTAAGAGACGATCGGGTAGCCCACGCCTGTGGGCACAATGGTTTAGGCGTGGTAGGCAAGTCATGACGGGTCTGGGTCATCACCCGACTCGGGTATTTGAGTGGTTAGCAAATGTCGCATGATATCACTTACACTGATATGCATATATACATTATAAAAGAGAGGAGAGAAGAGAATGTTCCTAGAGAAACTTAACTTCAAGAATAGGAGAGTAACCAGAGTTGTAAAGAGCAGCATCTTTATTGCAGACGTTTCGTGTATGGCTAATGCAAAGAAACTTGAAAATGGGTGTGATAGAAATTATTCGCCAAAACTCTAAAAACTTCCTTGCTATAGAAAGTTTATATTTTATAGAATGATATCTATTTCATTGTTTTTTCATATCTTTACTGTTTCCTCGTTTTCGCCACAGATGAGGACATGATATGTCGAAACGTATGGAATAAGGAAGCTGTTCATTACAGCCTTGGTTATTATTATCTTTCTCCTAAAGATATGATTCTCTTGGAATATCCCCGTTTCTCTATCTTTGACGAGGCTATACTCTCGTTAACTGACGATGATATAGCCTCGCCAAAGTTGTAACTTCAAGCAGACGGAGTCCGACAACACCCATATATATATATATATATATATATATATATATATATATATATATATATATATATATATATATATATATATTCCTATGAGTCCACCTATACGAATAAAGTGCATATGAACGCGCACCTTCATAGAACATACAAACCTCCAACAGCCAAGATCGAGCCCGGGACCCCTGTGCCACAGGCCTGGCCAGGCCCATAGCCTAGCGGTAGCATTTCCGTATATAAACATGTGATTTCTTGATGATGTCATTGCGATGCTTTGTCTTTCTGTCTTTGATCTCCCAGGCTGTTGATGCCGTATAGAAGGTCGAGTGTTGTTGTTGCTGCTGCTTTTGCTTATGGTGAGGTTCAGTTAACGGACCTCGAGAGTAGCTGCTGTTACTGACACGCTGAATTTATGTTACGCACACGCAAACACGCACGTCCACATTCAGGCAACAAACATACACATAATAATAAGTAACAACGATAAATGGTTTGTTGAATTTATTACAGCCAACGGCTGAAAATATACAGAGAAAATACGCACAGTATAGACAGTAGGGCTATAAAACCGGGGTTAAATAGACTCTTTACGCATATATTGGGGTGGTAGTGTGCGTATAAATGATGATTCTTATATTGATTGGCATAGGGCTGTCCTTGTGCTTACGTATAGAAACACGAACACGTGTAGGTATGCAAACAGGCGCAAGTATATATGCACACTCATACTTTGTGCACATGTAGTCACGTATCCATACACATACCAAGTAACATCCTGCGATCTATGTTTTATGTCTTTACGTATATAAACATGCGATTGTCCATTCGCATGTTTACCAAATGGCATCCTAGCTTCGTCTCTTCGATGTATATCAATTAACTGTTATATTTCTCTCATGTGTCTTCCCTGATGATGTGATTATTACACGAAAGTGCACTTGGGAACTTACGTGTTTCATTTTCCCCGTGGACTCATAGGAATATCTGATCACGCACAAAATTGTGATCCTTTCCAATACATATATATATCCTTGGGGATAGGGGAGAAAGAATACTGCCCATGTATTTCCGAAGGAACAGAGAAGGAGGCTAAGTATTTTTTCGTGTCAGGCTGAACCATCTGTTTTTGACGCTACTTCGCTAATGCGGGAAGTGGCGAGTGTGTGTGTGTGTGTGGAGAGAATGAACAATAATTTCTGGACCTGCAGAATGAAGATGAAATATAAAATCCTCATTATGAGCAATGTTCCCGTAACTGTGTAAGGTATTTCCTCATCTGCTTTAGACAGGATCGTACATTACAGGAAGTTTGGACGATGATGAAGCACATGCGTAACCCATGGGACTAATCATTAATGTGTTAATGTTTACTAACCCATCCTGTACTGAACACATGACATCCTGAACCTACTTCTGTATCTAGCCTAATAGTACTCCATATACTGACCCATATTGTATTTCTGTACTGAATACATAGTCCACCTCTGAAACTCGCTTCATGTTCCCCCAGTATTTGTATCACTCTACCTTTACACCCTAGTTTCTCGAATGCCTGTAATGTCTTATCGCGCCACAGCTCTTGGAGTGATGAATACAGGAAGCAAGCTTGACGCCATGAGGTTTTGCTGGTATAATCGGAACACATTGACAAGTGTGTGTCATGGACGAGGTGAAGAAGTTGCATGTGATTCTTCTCATGCAACAACTTGGAGTCATACTAACGATAGAACATTGATTGGTTTATTACTGCTAACGTGTAGCCCTCTGCTTGTTCTTCGATCTCAGGTGCCTGCGTGATTGTATTGCGAGAGAGAGAGAGAGAGAGAGAGAGAGAGAGAGAGAGAGAGAGAGAGAGAGAGAGAGAGAGAGTGAGTCCCTACTTACAGACTTATGAGTATTTACGACAGGATTTTGCCAAAAGGCAGGGCTATCCCGTAGCGCTTGCCGCAGGAAGATATGGGGTTACGTAGGAGTCGCGTGAGTTACGTGTTGTCAAGCACTATGTATAAGGAGATGTATGTTTGCGAACTAATAGCCAGTCGCCCACGTTTGGATGAGGTAGAAACAGAAGACAGCTACTTGAGCCAAAGCAGTGAC
>NC_092294.1:8797830-8845330 GCF_036320965.1 Panulirus ornatus | reverse complement strand
GCAGAGGGAAGGTGTTGACAAGGACGGCAGCATATAGAGAGTGATGTCATTACACACACTTGACATGAAACTTGCAGTGGATGTTGAGGATGAAAATGGCGAGGGATGAGGCGGCGAGGAAGGAAATATATTGGGATGCGGCGAGGTGAGGTAACGCCGACTGATTTACGAGACTTCGGGGGCAGTAACAAGGAGGTAGGGAGGGAAGGGGTACTCTCTGGGGATGGGGAAAGGGGGGTTGAAAGGGGGTTGACACGTCCCCGCCCACGTGTCGTGTTTTAATACCGCCCCCCTTTTTTTTTTTGTCGATGTTTGACTAGTTTGTGAGCGTGACCAAAATAAAGATAAGATATTGAAACTGGAAGAGAAAGATCGCAGTATGGTGGAGTCTCTACCTACGAGTACTTACCATGAGATGTGGCCATGAGGTAGGGATTGAGAGAGGGGGTAGGTGGACGTGAGGAAGGGAAGGGTAGGAGGGCGAGAGGGAGGGTAGAGGACTGTGAGAGAGGGTACGTGGGACGAGATGTAAGTTGATGAGAGACTAGAACAGAGGGAGGAGTAGGTATGGAGGGTAGTGCTCTGCTTGATGACGTGTATCAGCTTGACACACTGAGGGTCGTCTGTTAAGGTTCAACTCTTCTTAGCTGCCGTTGTAGATGGTGACAGATTTATGTACAGGAGGAGGTGTACAATTGATGCCAAGAACTCCACTGAGGGTACCTACCTACCAACCCACACACCCACCCACTCATCCACCCACCTGCTTACCTACCTACCTCTACTTACGACTACGTACGACGAGATTTTTGCCATTAGGCGTTGCATTAACCACATGAGAATACAGAGTTAAGAGTAAATAATCTTGTGAGTTACAGGTTGTCAGGTGTTATGTGTGAGATGGAGAGAATGTGTTTAGGGACTGAATGCCAGCAGAGAGAGAGAGAGGAGAGAGAGTGAGAGAGAGTGAGAGAGAGTGAGAGAGAGTGAGAGAGAGAGAGTGAGAGAGTGAGAGAGAGAGAGAAGAGAGAGAGTGAGAGAGAGAGAAGAGAGAGAGAGAGAGAGAGAGAGAGAGAGAGAGAGAGAGAGAGAGAGAGAGAGAGAGAGAGATGAAGTGGAGGAAGGGAAGGATGGAGAGAGAGACAGAGGTAAACAGGCTGATTTACAACCCTCTGAGGGGTGGCTGCCGACCCGTCGCTGCCGTTTTTCTGTTGCCGTTTTGCTGAGGTTGGTTTGTTTATGTGCTTGAAGAGGAGGGAAAGGCAGGGAGAGTGTATGTGAGGGAGGGTAGGAGAGCGGTAGGGAGGAAGGAGAAATGGAGGTGAGAGGGAGGGTAGGGAAATGCCGGAGGATTATATGGAAAGGTTTTGGTATATGAGGGAGGGTAGGGAGGATGTTTGGGAGGGTAGGAGGACATGAGGGAGGGGAGGGAATGTAAGGGAGGTTAAAGGATTGTGAGAGAGGGTAAAGAGAGTACGAGGGCCTGAGAGAGTGTAGAGGTGCACGAGGCAAGGTAGAGGTTTATGAGGTAGGGTAGGGGAGAGTAGGAGGGTGTGAGGGAGGTTAGGGGCGCGAGAGAGTATGAAAGAAGGTGGGGGAGTGCGAGGTACGGTAGGGGAGTGTGAGGGAGGCTACCTACGAGTGCCTACGACGAGATTTCGTCTAGCACTCACTGCTAGACGTGTGAGGAAGGATAGGAGGGTAGTAGAGTGAGGGAGGGTATTGTAGTGCGACTGGGGTAAGAGAGTGTGATAGAGGAGGATAGGCGAATGTGATGGAGGGTGGGAAAGTGTAAGGTAGGGTAGGGTGTGTGAGGGAGGGTAGTTAGGTGCTATGGAGGGTAGAAGAGCATGAAAGAGGGTTGGGTAGCGAGAGGGAGTATGTTAGGAAGGATAAATCTTTAGTAGCGGGGAGAGTGAGAAGGGTGTGTGTTAGTGATCGCAGGGTGTGTGGGACGAAAGATTGTGAGGGAGGATGAGAGAGGGAGCAAGGAAAATTAGAAGGGAGTGTGTTAGGAAAAAGAAAAAGATAGGATGGGGAGCGGTGATGAGGAATACTAGAAGAAGAATTATCTTTAAAGATAATGAGAAAATGTGTGTGGCGAGATAAACACAAGATGTGATGGTAGGGGAGACCACGAGAGAGTGTAGGTGAGGCCAACAATGACCTCATTATTACAGTTTTAGTTTTTTCTTTAGTTTTAAAGCTTTTACAGTGACTTGGTGAGGTGATGAGTATCCAGCAAGGCTTTAATACTAACGGCAGGACGCTGAGTACAGACGAGCTCAGCAAGAGTCTCACCATAGCCATACACTGAAGACCGTAGATGCCTTTGAACTGGACTCCTCTAATGCCATTGTGCGTCGGACACTTGTGTCCCCACCAGGTATTAGACACTAGTTGTGTTTACCACCTGTTGGACTCCTGTGTGGCCACCATGTGTTGGATACATTTGTAGCAACGTACACACACACACACACATGTATATATATATATATATATATATATATATATATATATATATATATATATATATATATATATATATATATATATATATATATATTTATATATATTATTTTTTTTCTATTTTGCTTTGTCGCTGTCTCCCGCGTTTGCGAGGTAGCGCAAGGAAACAGACGAAAGAAATGGCCCAACCCACCCCCATACACATGTATATACATACACGTCCACACACGCAAATGTACATACCTATACATCTCAATGTACACATGTATATACACACACAGACACATACCTATATACCCATGCACACAATTCACACTGCATTTATTCATTCCCATCGCCACCTCGCCACACATGGAATACCATCCCCCTCCCCCCTCATGTGTGCGAGGTAGCGCTAGGAAAAGACAACAAAGGCCCCATTCGTTCACACTCAGTCTCTAGCTGTCATGCAATAATGCCCGAAACCACAGCTCCCTTTCCACATCCAGGCCCCACACAACTTTCCATGGTTTACCCCAAACGCTTCACATGCCCTGGTTCAATCCATTACAGCACGTCGACCCCGATATACCAGATCGTTCCAATTCACTCTATTCCTTGCACGCCTTTCACTCTCCTTCATGTTCAGGCCCCGATCGCTCAAAATCTTTCTCACTCCATCCTTCCATCTCCAATTTGGTCTCCCACCTCTCCACGTTCCCTCCACCTCTGACACATATATCCTCTTTGTCAATCTTTCCTCACTCATTCTCTCCATGTGCCCAAACGATTACAGTACACACTCTTCTTCTCTCTCAACCCGACTCTTTTTATTACCACAAATCTCTCTTACCCTTCATTACGTACTCGATCAAACCACCTCACACCACAGATCGTCCTCAGACATCTCATTTCCAGCACATCCACCCTCCTCCGCACAACTCTATCTATACCCCACGCCTCGCAACCATACAACATTGTTGGAACCACTATTCCTTCAAACATACCCATTTTCGCATTCCGAGATAATGTTCTCGACTTCCACAAGTTCTTCAACGCTCCCAGGATTTCCCCCCCCCCCTCCCCCACCCTATGACCCACTTCCGCTTCCATGGTTCCATCCGCTGCCAAATCCACTCCCAGATATCTAAAACACTTCACTTCCTCCAGTTTTTCTCCATTCAAACTTACCTCCCAATTGACTTGTCCCTCAACCCTACTGTATCTAATAACCTTGCTCTTATTCACATTTACTTTCAGCTTCCTTCTTTCACACACTTTACCAAACTCATTCACCAGCTTCTGCAGTTTCTCACCTGAATCAGCCACTATCGCTGTATCATCAGCGAACAACAACTGACTCACTCCCCAAGCCTTCTCATCCATAACAGACCGCATACTTGCCCCTCTTTCCAAGACTCTTGCATTCACTTCCCTAACAACCCCATCCATAAACAACCATGGAGACATCACGCACCCCAACCGCAAACCGACATTCAATGGGAACCAATCACTTTCCTCTCTTCTTACTCGTACACATGCCTTACATCCTCGATAAAAACTTATCGCTGCTTCTAACAACTTGCCTCCCACACCATATACTCTTAATACCTTCCAAAGAGCACACACACACACACACACACACACACACACACACACACACACATATATATATATATATATATATATATATATATATATATATATATATATATATATATATATATATATATATATATATATATATTTGTTATACTTTGTCGCTGTCTCCCGCGTTAGCGAGGTAGCGCAAGGAAACAGACGAAGGAATGGCTCAACCCACCCACTTACACATGTACATAAACGCCCACACACGCACATATACATACCTTTACATTTCAGCGTATACATACATATACATACACAGACATATACATATATACACATGCACATATTCATACATGCTGCCTTCATCTACTCTCGCCCTCACCCCGCCACACATGAAATGACATCCCCCTCTCCCCGTGTGCGCGCGAGGTAACGCTAGGAAAGGACGACAAAGGCCACATTCGTCCACACTAAGACTCTACCTGTCATTTGTAATGCACCGAAACCACAGCTCCCTTTCCACATCCAAACCCCACAAAACTTTCCATGGTTTACCCCAGATGCTTCACATGCCCTGGTTCAATCCATTGACAGCACGTCGACCCTGCTATACCACATCGGTCCAATTCACTCTAATCCCTGCACGCCTTTCACCCTAATCACATCTTCATAGGAGACACAAGAGAGAAATATAACAGTCAGTTGATATATAACGAAGAGACGTAGCTAGGACGCCATTTGTTAAACATGTGATCGTCCAAGATGTTATTGGTTATTTGCCGGGCCGTTCACGATTCGGTCATCTGTATGGTTTTGGTATGTATAGACGCCAGGTGTGGTCGTAGTAGCTACATGTGTTTCCATCATTTAATAGCAACATATGGGTCATCAGTACGTTCTAATAACATATGTTGGCACTTGTTGGCCACAGTTGTGGCAGCCAACACCCAGGAATAGACAGCCGTTGCCAAACGTTGTGGTTAAATTCCCTAAAAAGTTTTTTTGTGATATTTATTTGACGTGAAGTTCTACGGATATCGAGGCTTAATTCACACGCTGCATGCACGTCAAGTCCTAACTAATAAATACCATGACCCCTCACCTTTGACCGTACGACCTGGAAAGCATAGCACAGGTACAAGGTATCGAGGTCAGTCCCTGGGCAAAGTTTGAACCTGCTGACCTCGTTCATTATCGAGATATGATCTTTGCTGACAGAGAGACAAATGGGCGCCCTGACGAACAACGAGACCGAATCCCCTGATACCTGGCAAACAACAGGTTGGTTGACGAGCAACGAGACAAGGAGTTCATACCAGGCAGAGAACATGCTGGTTGACGAGCAACGAGACAAGAGCCTCAAACCAGGCAAAGAACATGTTGGTTGACGAACAACGAGACCAAATCCCATTACGCTTGGCAAATAATCGATTGGTTGGCGAGTAACGAGACAGGGCCTCATTCCAAGTAAACAACTAGCTACCTGATGAGCAAGGAGACTAGGGCCTCATATCAGGTAGACAACAAGCTGGCTGACGAACAGCTAGACCAGGGCTTCATACCAGGTAGACAACAAAGATGGCAGACGAGCAACAAGACTAGGAGCTCAGACTAGGCAAACAGCGGGTTGACTGACGTACAACGAGACTAGAGCCCCTTGATACTTGGCAGACAACAGGTATGCTGATGAGCAAACGGGACCATAACCCCTGATACTTGGCAAACAACAGCCGTGCTGATGATGGGACCATAGTCCATGATACCTGGCAAACAACAGGCGTGCTGATAACGGGACCATAGTCACTAATACGTGGCAATCAACAGGCAGGCAGATGAACAAACGAAAGCAGAGCTTCAGACGAACAAAAAAGAGATGACTGTACCATACAAGACAGAATATCATTCACCAGCGGTAACGAGTTCACCCACAAGTATCATCCATCAGGCACAAGCAGCGACGAGTTCAGTCACAAGTACCATCCATCAGGCACAGTCAGTAACTGAGTTTATCCACAGGCATCATCCATCAAGCACAAGCAGTAACGAATTCATCCACAGATATCATCCATCAAGTACAAGCCAAGCACTGACAAGAAGCCACAGGTATCATCCATCAGGCACACGTAGTAACAAGTGCAATCACTCATATGACCAAAGAACAGCACCTACTGTAGACGGAACAAACAAAATTGATAAACGTACTTGGTAACTTCACTAAAACTCAGCAGCTGAAACAACGGATGACGTGTGTGACAGTCGCATTTTTTTTTAGTTAAAAGAAAATGAGAGGGGAACAACTGCTGGAGCATCAAAGAAAAGTTGGCCAAAGGAGCAGTTAACATTAGTAAGAATCATCAGATGGAACCAATAAAATCCAACAACTGGAACAGTAAGTTCAAAGTCAAAAATCTGGAACAGGAGGTAACGGCTGGAGCATTATAATGTTAGTATGAGGAAGTACCAACATAGGCAGTTCGTAGAAACCAACAAGACTGACGACTGATGTGAGGAAAGAACAACAGTAAAATCATCAGAGGCAGAAAGAACAGTAAATCGTAAGGTGAAGCGGCAAATAGAAACAACCGATAGCTGGAAGAACAGAAATATCCATCAAGAAAAGGATACGTAAACAACCAGCAAAAGTGACAGCTTCTTCAAAAGCTAAAGCTTGAACGAGAATAACTGAGGATAAATAAGAACAATGATGTAGGAAAGACATAAACAAATAGTAAAAAAGAAAAAAAAAAGAAATAACCAATTTCTGAACTCCCAGCACTGTAAGTAACAAATGGATCCTAATGAAAATGTGAAAAGAAAGGAGATAACAGAGACAGTGAATACAAATATCTAGAAATGATTAACAAGAACATTCTGAGAGCAATAGAAAGTAACTGAGAAGAGATCAGAATAGAAGTTAAAGCTTACATCTGGAACATCCAACAACTGCAAAAGTCGATAAAAAGAACGTACAAAAAAAAAAAAAAAAAATACAGCACAACGAACAGACCAACAGGGAAAGGTAACAGTAATTAGAAACAGATATTAAGGATCACTTTTACTAACAAGAAGCGTACGTAGTTCCAGTAACAACTCATGATAGTCATGAAGAGGAACGCAGGCCAAGACCCGACCACCAGTATTACGAGCAGGAGCTGTCTGTACCCATCAACAGCAGCATCATAACTAACAGAATATATAGCCCGTGAAGCACTGGTAGTGTTGAGCTCTGATTTTGGAAGTCCTCTGATGATCCAGCCTGTACTGGATGGATGGTATATTTTTTATCAGCTTCCTGATGTACCTCTCGTTACTACTCGGTTTTTCGGGCGAGTTTACAAGACAGAGGAGAAACATTCGCTCCTCCTCATCTAGTCTTTTTTAACAGGTGACTATGTAATCCATCGTCATTGGCGAGTAGGTCGACTCACAGAATTGTCCTCAGATTGGCTGACAAATCGTGGCTGGAAGTGCCTTGGTAAGGGGTGATGATAAATATGACGGCTGTAAAAGTACCTTTGATAAACCATTAACAGTATATACTTAAACAGCAGGAAGACCTGTCATGAACAGTGTACAGGAATGACCCAGGAGAAACAGCTATCAGAAAATGGCTGACCCATGTACCCCACACAGAGTATGGGCGACAGCAGAGACGGTTTGAAGAGATGCCAGAGCAGCCAGCGGAACGCCTGATATGTAGAACTGACTCACGACACCAGTTGAGTCGCATTCAGCCCGCCAGACAGCCACCTGAGTCAGCATCGTAGAATGAATCATCTCCATAAATTACGTAATAACCAGGCGGAAGCATACAGTCGATTCTCCCTTCGAAGGAAGAATCACCTCTGAATACCTAGTTCATTGTCTTTATATGTCTCGCCGAACCCCAGGTCGGTAACAAAGGCACTTAAGTCTTCTCTGTTAGTTATGAGCTCCGATCGGAGGAACCGATGCCATGAAAATAATATAAATATCTTAGAATGCTGCAGGAACAAGTGGGTGCAGTGTTGTGTATCAGCTGGGCCAAAAATGTCCTTTCGTCCATCACGGGCGTGGAATGCGGCTGGGCGTGTCCCCGGCCTGGAATTCCTCTGTAGGCAAACCGCCAAATGATGATTATCAGGACCAAAACTTTATCCCCCGCTGCATCTATATCATTCCAAGAGCCGCACCAACAGTCTATAACAATTCACGATTAAATGTTGATACTGAGACGATGAAGTGCTCGCAGATATCTCTACCATTTGTCTGTTTTCTTATTTTGGGTAACTTTATGGCATCCTTTTAGGAAAAGTTGCTTGAGTCCAGATTCCAAGACGTCCCTTTAAGGTTCCAGACTTTCGTGTGATTGGTCACTTGTGTCGTTCTGGGGACCTCCCCATCTTCTCCCATCCACCCCCAACCCCCATCATTGGGTACCTGGTAGTGGAAATACTCCGCATGATAAAAGATATGTTGGTTGGTGTTTGAGTCGTCAGGATAGAGAGAGGTGCAGTTGACACGAACCAGCAAGTAGATAAGAATCTCCAATTGCCGTAGAGAGTAGTTAGTTGTCGGTGCTGTCAGGTGGCGGCGTGTTTGGTGATAAACATTACTAGGTCAGAGTAGCAGTAGCGACGGCAACAGAAGTGGGAGAGGAGATGGCAGTGGCAGCAGTAAAAGAGGTGGCATCAGCGGTGGCATAAACCGCCCCCAGATCCTCAGCTTCTCCTCCTGGGAGCGGTAGAGGACGGGCGGGAGCTGCCGGCTGAGTGACCGGTAGGGCCTCCCGGAGGAGTGGCCAGGAGGAGGAGGAGGAGGAGGAGGAGGAGAAGAAGACTGAGGAACAAGGGAACAGGAGGAGAAAGAGGAGGAGGCGGGTCCTGGGGCGGGTGTGTCGGGTTCTCTCTCTGGGTTCGCGTCCTGGGTTGCAAACGAGCGCGGCAAACTGCTGGCCTTGCAAACGGCTCTCATCGCAACATTGATTTTGGCACAAAACCCAACTTGTCCTAATATGTGTTAACCAAACGTACCAGATACCTTCGTCCTTTTGTTAATTTGATTCGATTTACGGCGCGCGTGGGGCAGAATTCCAGCCATGTTGTTGCAGGCTGGGGAGGGCGAGAGTGGAAGAGTGTATGTGGGTGTGAGGATCAAAACGCTAGTGTGGGGATGGCAGACTTTTCGACTTGTGTCCCCCCCGTCCGCAGCCTCCCCCGAAGAATGATCTCCTAATAAATCTAATACACATGCGTTTTGCCTTGCCAAGTGAACAAACGATGGTGGACGCATCTTTTACGGGATGCATAAAGACAAAATGCAGCCGCGGGAGGATGTCACTAGATGCCAATTTTGTTTATTTATTATTTCATAGCACTGCGGTTCTCGGTGCGGATGAGTCGCGCGTTTTCTGTGCATAGGCAGATAGTCGCTGCGGTGCGGACGGTTGACACACACACACACACACACACACACACACACACAACCGGGTTAAAATGTGGCGGGAGTCACGCTGCTCTGTTATACATAGCGATATTGGACGGTCAGCGAAATGCTGTTTTTTTTTTTTTCCTCCCCTCACCCTCAGAAGAAATTCGTGACTACAGAGAAAATCGATTTGTTACTCCAGTGTTTGGTGGTGGTGATGTTGGTGGTGTGTGTGTGCATGAACAGACTGTGCAAGAGATGGATTGAGAACAGACGTAGGTAGGTCAACAGACAGGCAAACCCATACTTAGAGAGAGAGAGAGAGAGAGAGAGAGAGAGAGAGAGAGAGAGAGAGAGAGAGAGAGAGAGAGAGAGAGAGAGAGAACAGGGAGAGAAGAGAGAAATTGAGAGATATAAAGGGAGTAAAAATAGTGGAGGAGGAAGGAGGAGGCGGGCGTTGTATAACAGGGGAAGGGTGACCAAGGGGAAGGAGATGGGGCAGATGGAAGGTGATTCTTGTAAGTGGTATCCTGCAACACTGCCACTGTGAGGAGTGTGTTACAGGCCTGGGGTCCTCCTTCAACACCCAGTGTGTAATGCTGCAGGTGTGGTGCAACATTGCTAGTTTGAGGGTGAGTTACAGGCTTGAGATCTCCTGCTACACCCAGTGTTAAGAATATGTTGCATGACGCTGGTTTAGAGGTGTGATGCAACCCTGCCAGTGTAAAGATTGTTGCAGGCTAGGGGTGTTGGTGTGGTGGCTTGCAACAATGCAGGTATGAGGGTTGTGTTGCAGGCTCTGAGGCCTCCTGCAACACCCAGTTTGAATTGAAGTCTTGCAGGACACTGGTGTAGAGGTGTGTTGCAGACCTGAGATCTCTTGCACTATGTAGTGTGAGGGGTGTGTTGCAGGTTACCGGAGTAGAAGACTGGTACAACACTGCTAGTACGAGCGTTACGGGCCAATGGTGTTAAGGTGACTGTCTTCGTTAATTATTGGTACGATGTCATGGTTTTCAAGCACCGAGAGGTATACACACAAACATAAAAAGAAAAAAAATGAAAAAGCAGCGAGTCTTAAACACACACACACACACACACACACACACACACACACACACACACACACACAGAGGCACAAAGCACGTACCCACACAGAGGCTACACCAAGGAGCCAGTGTGCAGTAATAAGGTAAGCATCAGCCTGATAATAAGTAGCGTGATAAGGGTGGCGGCAGCGACGGGGCTGTCGGCAGTCAACAAGCAGATTAACTAGCCCGGCCCCCCAAAACTATTGATCCCTTTGTAGCTTGACGACTAACGGCAGTTCCTTAAATGAGCCCGTGTTGCCAAACCTCGCCCTCCTCAACTACCTTCCTTTAAAGCTGCAGATCGTCCCTAGCTTCATCACTCTCCTCATGAGGTGATGAGCAGATGTGTGCACTTTGTGAAGCTCCGTGTGTTGTTACAGGATGAAAAGAGAGGAGTGGAGGAGGTTGGAAGACCTGTCGGGGGAGTTGGGAGCAGCGTGATAAGTACGGCGGGTGATCGAATCTTTCTGGAGGGGCGGAGGGCATCATCCGTCTCTAAATCAAGGATCTTCCTTTGTTAATTAGAGGATGGAGCAGTGGACGTCATGAACCTCTCCTCCCTGCTCTAGTTGGTGGACCTTGTCTTGCTCCTGCTGGGGCCCTGATGTTGCTCCTGCTGGGGTACTGGTGATGCTCCTGCTGGGGTCTTGGTGTTGCTTCTACAAAGGTTCTTGTGTTGCTTCTGCTGGTGTTCTGGTGTTTCTCCTGCTGGATGGGACCTTGTGTTTCTTCGGATGTATGTGCCCATGTGTTGCCTCAGTTGGATGAGAGCATGTAATGCACTAGCTGGATGAGAGATTTGTGTTATGCCATCTGAATGGGAGCTTGTGTTACTCAGGCTGGATGGAAGCTTGAGTTGCTTCAACAAGACGGGACATTATAGTACTCCAGGTGGGTGGGATTTGCTCCGACTGGATGGTAGCTTGTGTTGCATCAGCTAGATGGGACTGTGTTGCACCAGATGAATAGGAGCCTGTGTTGCTCCGGCTGGATTGGACCTTGAATATATTGCTTTATTGAGGATGTGATGTTGATGCTGTTAGGAAGGTTGTTTCCCTGGTGTTGAGGATGTAGTGTCGCTCTGTCTGTGGAGGTTGTGTAGTTCGTGCCTGGAGCTTGGATCTATTCCTGCTGAAGACGTGTTGTTCCTGCAGGGGATTTCGCAGTCTTTCTGGGGAGGTGTAGCTTCCTTCTGCCGTCAACATGATGTTGTTCTTGTGTGCTATGGTGCATCTGGAGGTGACGGTCTCTTCCCTTGTTTGTGTCGCTTGCGAAGTTCTGATGATGCTTACGGAAATCTTCGTCCGTCGTTGGGTGTTACACTGTAGATTACGCTGTGGTTGACCTGACCCATAAGGGTATGTCATGGCGCAAGTGTTCCATGGAAAGCCCTTTTGGTATTACTGTTAGGGTCATCAAGTTGTTCCTGTTCAGGGCGTAAAGTTGGCCCTGTCTCTGATCGTCGTGAAGACGTCATCATCTGTTGCAGGGCACACGTTTCTACTGAGACCAAGAGGCTGTCTCTGCTGATGAATGCCCTGCTTGGGATGTAGAGTTCTCCACTGTGGGCACTTATTACTCTGGTGATCTTTACTCTATCTTGACCCTCCAGCAGATGGGGGTCAGACGTATGACCCTTGGTACAGGAACTGACCTTTACAATACCGTAGTTTATGACCTCGGAGGGTTAGAAGTGAAGGTCACGAGATCACTTGTTTACGACTGGCCGTGCCTTCCTGTGGTTAAGCATCCTGGGTCAAGTACGCCAATTTCCCGTTAGAGACGTAATATGTGTACCTGTTGTCCCTCATGGTGAAACGTGTTGTTTCTCCTGTTCATGTCCGAGATGGAGTTCTTGCTGTTGTAGATGTAGTATTACCCACCGTTATGTTAACCGTAGACATGGATCTGTATTTGCTGTTGATCGTGAATAGAACTGTGTTGTTCCTGCCGTCCAGTGTCCCGGAGATATGGTTGTTTCTACCGTTTGTTTGACGTGGTTTGGCTCTTGTGTAGTGAAGACCTACCGTTGATCCCGTTTAGGACGTAGTGCCCTATTCGCTGGGAACGTTGACCTCTCCCTGCTGTTGATGCCGCTGAGGTTGAGCTGTTCTTCCTGCCGTTATTATTACTAATGTTGATCCCGTTGGTGACGTGGTGTTGTGGCTGCTGATGTTCGTGCTTGGAACTTTGTTTTACTTGCCGATAAAGCGGTGTTATTGTTCCACGTGTTTATGTTGGGGGCTTGTGTTTCTGCTGCAGTGTTTCATGATAGCGACCTGTTGTTCTCTCTCTCCCCCAAGGACATCGCGGTGTTTCCTCCCGGCACGTAATGTTCCTCCTGCTGGGTGTGGACCTGGCCTTCTTCCTGCTTGAGCCATGTTTTTGTTGTTGTTGAAGATGAGTTGGTGTTCATCTTGGAGGAGTTTGCTGATCCTTCCTGTGGTTAGTGTTCTCTGGTCTGGTGGAGTTTGCTAATCCTTCCTGTGGTTAGTGTCTTTACCCTCACCCTTAAGGATCAGGTTAAAGGTCACGCTGCCATCATACCATGGTCAGTGGTCGTACCGTGGTGCTCGAGGTCGGTATGAAGGGTATGTCGTGTTCGGAAGACGAAGGGGAGAAAAAAAATGTGCGCCTCACATGTGGTTGTTCTTTGATGAAGTTATCGCGTCGCCTTCGTTAGTGGTAGATACTGGGTATTGATGTTATTACTCAGCCACTTTCATCACACACACACACACACACACACACACTCTCTCTCTCTCTCTCTCTCTCTCTCTCTCTCTCTCTCTCTCTCTCTCTCTCTCTCTCTCTCTCTCTCTCTCTCTCTCTCTCTCTCTCAAGCTGATATCCGAACAATTATATATATATTTGTACGTATGCATATTGTTTTTCTGGGTAGTTACAGTGAAAGTAACGTTCCAATAGTACGACAGAACTTTCCGCAACACTTGCGTATAGTTGAGAGAAAAAAGAATAGGAGCCAGTCCATGCATCACATGCACTGAGTTTTGAATTATTTTTGATTTATCATTATTATTACTGTCGTTGTTTTTGTCCCATGTTAACCCAAGTGGCCACTGGCGCATATGTAGGTTTAAGCCAGTCTGCGCTGTGATGCACGAGAGATATTGGTCTAAAGGATGAAGAAGTAACCTAACCATTAATGATTTACACGTGCATGATAGGTCTTCCGCGTACGGGTAGGGAAGGAGAGCTTTGTATACCCGATCTTTTATCTGTGGCTTGCCTACGTCCCAGGAGAGATGGGGCTCCCCCCTCCACACACACACAAACGCTTTCACGGGCCTCCGTGGCGTAGTGGTTAGCGTTCCTGACAATGAGTCGGCACGGCCAATCACAGCTGTTCATAGTCCCCTCGGGGTTGGTCGATAAGTGGATACCTGGCTTAGGCTAAGATGCGTGTAGGTCTGTGTTTATACACATAAAGACATGGCACATACAGTGCCAGGAGGAGGGGCATCACGAGCGTACAGCTCTTATCGTAACACAAATGGTAATCACTCATTGGGGAATAGTTTTCATTATGTGAACCCGCTTCTACACAATGCTAAACCATGTTTCCATTTTTGATTTTATTGTTTTTGTATATTTTTGTATATTGTTTTTGTTTATACTGTTAATGATGATAGCGTTCTCGTCTGGTCCCTTCAGTGTAAGTGTGCCATAATTTTTTTTGTTTTTTTGTTTTAGGAACGATACAAACTTACCAGTTATCCTCTGTGTGTGTGTATGTGTATGTGTGTGTGTGTGTGTGTGTGTGTGATTCAGCTCCATTGATAATATCTGATTAGGCTAAATTGGAAGTAGGTTAGGTTAGTCGGTCTTTAGGCTTGTTGGTTGGATTTGTAAGTAGGTTGGGTGGTGGGAAGAAATTGGAATGGAAGGTTCTTAGGATGGTTGGAAATCAGATTAGTTAGTAGATGGATATAGCTGACTATATAAGTTGATTTATAGCTTTGTCGCTTGGATGGAAATGATTTGACTTTAAGGTTCTTTGACAAGTAGGTTCATGTGGAATACACTGATAAGTAGATTAAATGATTGAAAGAGTATTAATAGCTTTTAGAGCTTGATTGGTGTGTAGGTTAGTAGGAAGAGAAGGATAAGGATTGGTTGTAGATTTGTAAGTACGGTACATAGATCAGAGGGCAGGTTCGTAGGAGAAATGTTAGATGTGAAGATAGGTGGGTGAAGATTACGATGATGAAAACTTAAATGTAGAAGGCCGGTGAACCTGTAGTTGGTGTGTGGGGTAAAAGTAGCGAAGAGTTAGAGGCGACAATCAGGAATTAGATCAGTAGACGGTGGTGTATGAAGGAAAGTTAGAAGGTAGTAAGGTGTGTTCCGTAAGAAAGAGGTACAAAGAATAGTCGACTGGCCTGTGTGGAGGTAGATTAAGTCCGTAATGGAGTGGGAAACTCAGCTTCCTTCATCATCCAATAACAGAATTTACTTCCTTCATCATCCAATAACAGAATGTACTTAGTGGAAACTAGGAATGGAAATGAATAGTTATAAGGTAATGGTTAAAAGGATGGGTCAAAAAGAAATTATGTAGTGCTTAATGGTAAATGAATGGCTTGAATGATATTGTGCTTAGTGAAGACTGGGATAGAAATGGATGATTAGAGGTTAATGGTAAAGGTAATGGATAAATAGAAATTCTGAGGCTGTTAAAAGAGTGCTTATTAGTGAACAGAATGTTTGAAATGATATTGCCCGACGGAAAAACGAAAAACGAACTTCATGATGCACGATAGAATATAAGTTATTCTTGAGCTAACCGGATAATAGAAAGTAAATGGTCATTAAACAAAATTCAACACACATCACTGAGTACAAAGACAACAATGAAGAAGATAATGAGGAAAAATAAGTGGTAAGTAGCCACACCTGCTGAGTCAAATTGTTCTGTAAAGCATTTCCTGTGGATAGTTGTAAACAGTGGCCATGACACGTAGCAGGAGGAACGGAAGGAGGCAGCAGGGGTCTGACTGAGGCAGCAAGGGTCTGACTGAAGCAGTAGGTGTCTAACTGAGGCAGCAGGGGTCTGAATGAGAAAGCAGGGGTCTGAATGAGAAAGCAGGGGTCTGAATGAGGCATTAGGGGTCTGACTGAGTCAGTAGGAGCCTGACTAAGGTAGCAGGGGTCTGAATGAGGAAGCAGGGGTCTGACTGAGGCAATAGGTGATCTGGCCGAAGCAGTTGGGGACTGACTTAAGCAGTAGGGGTCTGGCTGAGACAGCAGAGGCCTGACTGACTGATTGAGGCAGCAGAGGTCAGCAGAATAAGGCAGCAGGGGTCAGAAGATTAAGGCAGCAGAGGTCAGCAGATTAAGGCAGCAGAGGTCAGCAGAATAAGGCAGCAGGGGTCAGACTGAGGCAGCAGAGGCCTGACTGACTGATTGAGGCAGCAGAGGTCAGCAGATTAAGGCAGCAGAGGTCAGCATATTAAGGCAGCAGAAGCCTGACTGACTGATTGAAGCAGCAGGGGTCAGCAGATTAAGGCAGCAGGGGTCAGCAGATTAGGGCAGCAGGTGTCTGACAAACTCTGTACCTTGGTGGTCTTTACATTTTTTCTAGCAGTGGTAACCGAGCGTCTCTTAAAAAGACCTTGACTATACAGATCATATAAAGCGAAACGATTACTTTAATGGCAGTCATAACTTCTTTTTTCCTTCGCTTTTTTTTTTTTAACATGATTTATAACTGGGAGACAATTGCATGTTGGTGCAGATTGTTGCAGTGGGGAATAGTCAGACTGTGAGAGCTTTTTCTTTTAGTTGAAGGGGTTTTTCTTGAATAATGTTGATGCATTAACTTGCTTGTGTAGGAAAATCAGATTTAACGAGACAAGTCGCATGTCGCTGTTGATGTGGTGGAAAAAAGGCCCCGTTTATACGCGCTTTTTTCATGCATTAGTTTTATTTCTTCCTCGGGAAAGCCAGGTGGTCACTGAAAGCAATAAAAGTCATTATGTGACTTTTATTGAGGGCTAAGAAATGAGAGGTTTTATCTAAGCCTTACCAAGCTTGACGACTCACCCATAACATTACATCTGCATATATGACCATAACTACCTCTGGTAGTACCTAACATTATTGAGCCTCTTGAGCACGATGGTCGTCCCTCTAGCTTTTGACCTGACCCTAGAGAGCCAGGTCACAGGACCAGCCATCAGTATTGAGTGCCTTGCCTGCGTGATTAAGGATCATACCGTTGTGCTGGAAGTTCTTGGAATCCCACACACAGTGTAGCTTAGGGACATCGATCTGGAAGTTACAAATCTGGAAAATTTGAAGTTGTTTGATGTTCAGATCCCCATACGAAAGGCGTCAGGGATGGTGCATATATGTCTCACTCGTATATGCACGTGCCCGTCGGTGTAGCGCCACTGATACTTTGCATGTGCTGAGAATGCCAGCGATGAAAACCGCGTTCAGCTGTCGGCTGGAGTGACCGTGATGGAAGTCGTTTATTGTTAATGGCTCAGTTAAGAGTTTCGTGGCTGAAGTAACAACTGTTGCATGAACCATCAGGTTTCTCTGAGAACGATACGTCTAGATATAACCGTTCAACTTAACGCTAAATATTGGGTGACGTCATATAATCCTTTTTCGAAAGGTTGATTCGGTGGTCTTCAGCGAGTGTTTTTGAGTGTTATAAAAAAAGTGTAGCCTTTCAGTTCTCACTAGTGATTTGTTAGAAGAGGAGGACTGTACTGAAATGACTGCTGGCTTGTCTTCACACACATCGAATGTCAGGTCTGCATTTATTTTTTCTTTTCTTTTTTAAGATGAGTTAGTTGTTTTGGTGTGTTTTAAGCGCTATTTTGTTCATGAATATATCTTTGAATTGATTCTAATGTTTGTTTGTATGTGTATGTTTACCCTATCATATTCTGGTGAAGAAGGTAGTGCGTAGCATATGCTGCCTTCGAGAACAACTTGTGGTTGAATTAGTTCCTTCGAGAGGCTCAGCGACAGTTGGTGAGGAGGGATTATGTTAACGGTGGAAGTACAGTTATGGGCGAGTGCATGTAGACTTGAGGTTAACGATGGATCCAGATGGGATGTTTTCCTCTTCATCGTGACCCTTTGTGTCCAGCCACTACAGTAGTGTCTTCGTGACAAGTCTGCCGCCAGCCCTACGTGTCTGATGACACAGTCTTGTTAACATGATTATCCAAGAACAATACCTGCTCGAAACTTCGTACTCACACCATAGGTACTCCCTCTGGAGGAGACGACCTGATTAGATTTGGGAGAGCCTAGTTGCATAAATCTGCATATTGATTAGAAAAAAATTATTTTCTTTTGGCAAGTGATTTAACCCAGGAGTGCTGAGCGATGGGAAGTTCAAATTTATAACAGATTTTTTCAAAGAAAAGATAGGTATTGTTGACAAAAAAAATTTCTTTGCCGATAATTTTCTTTCCCTCGAGGCAGGATATCAGGTAATGCAAGTTCAGTTTTTGTTGTGTCATAGTCTCCAGCCACGGACAAGAATCGTCACCGATGACAGCCCTTCAAGTAAAACCTAAAGCAGAGCGAATGAAGTAAGTGATGAAGGAATAAATAATGCACTTTAGGAGACTAAGAAAGGATGTTTTTAAAAATGGGAAAGTCGTAGACTAGAAAACGGTGACAGGTAAGCTTGGATCATAAGACCTTGTATGGTTATAGCTGTAAAGTTATATCATCAAACTGTTACCTGATTGTAGTCTTAAGTTTATAAGTCTTTTAGATCATTAGACTATTACCTGGTTATAGCAACAAGCTTAGATCATAAGTATGTTGGATCATTAGACTGTTACCTGCTTATAGCAATAAGCGCAGGTCATAAGTTTGTTTGGTCATTAGACTGTTACCTAGTTATACCTATAAGCTTAGATCATAAAACTTTTTGTTACCTGGTAACAGCAGTTTAACTTTAACTTTTCTGCCAACAGGTACGGACACAGGAGGAGTGATCTTCTCGCGATGGTTAAGGTGGGCAGCTGTGTCTCTGCTTCTCTCTGGTAGTTAGTACAAAACCTGACTTCTAGTCTTTGCTTCTGCCAACAGTTGCCAATATTTGATAGCTTTAGGCACATTTTATCAGAATCTATAGACTATGAAAGTATGCTATCTTTAGATATAGTTACATATGTATCAACACTCATAATGGATTTTTTTTTCATTTTGTCTCAATTTTTCGTAACTTGATTGTGTTTCATCTGGCAATACATTGTGAGTGTTTAATGCAAGTGGCTTTTCGTAGTATCTAGACGGGATATAATGAGTTACTACTAAAGGTATTTCGCCTTTTTGGGCCTTGTTATATGTTCTACTTTTGACATGTATATTTATTTACTATTTATTATACTTTGTCGCTGTCTCCCGCGTTAGCGAGGTAGCGCAAGGAAACAGACAAAAGAATGGCCCAACCCACCCACATACACATGCATATACATACACGTCCACATATATACATATACACACACACGGTGGATAATATTATGGTCAGCCTAGAGTCTCTCTCTCTCTCTCTCTCTCTCTCTCTCTCTCTCTCTCTCTCTCTCTCTCTCTCTCTCTCTCTCTCTCTCTCTCTCTCTCCTCTCTCTCTCCTCTCTCTCTCTCTCTCTCTCTCTCTCTCTCTCTCTCTCTCTCTCTCTCTCTCTCTCTCTCTCTCTCTCTCTCTCTCTCTCTCTCTCTCCCTCTCTCCTCTCTCTCTTTCCTCTCTCTCTTTCCTCTCTCTCTCTCTCTCTCTCTCTCTCTCTCTGCTCTCTGCTCTCTCTCTCTCTCTCTCTCTCTCTCTCTCTCTCTCTCTCTCTCTCTCTCTCTCTCTCTCTCTCTCTCTCTCTCTCTCATTGTAGGCAAGTATCGACCAGGGAAGTATTACCGTTATTAATCGCCTGGTTATCGGGAGAGGTAGTGAGACAGAGTCACCTTTTCAGTGGCTGTCACGTTTCACTCATTTCTTTTTGTGGGCTGCTGACTTTCAGTCCACGAACATACAGTCTCTCCAGCTCACCCATACGACTTCAGAACTCCAGAAAGACCTGTGTTGAGCGCTACGCGGCATCCCTGCCTAATTGGCTGAAGGTCATAGTAAGTGCTGGTACTGTTCTCCGTTCTTCCTTCTGTCCCATCCTCTTTTCCTCCTTCCCTCCCTCCTTCCGCCCCACCCAAGAAAGTACTCGTGTGACAGAGTTGCCTCATACACACCTTACAACATTGTTTTCGAAGCGGCGCCGCCGTCATAAGATATATCCATTTTGTTGGGATTCCTTTGATCAAGAGATGAGATAATGCAACAGAACCGCCTCTTGTTTCACGGCAGAATGATGGTGACATAGCTGTGTGGTGGCGAGTGTTTCTTTAACAGTGTGAGGAGGCTTTTAATGTCGAATAGAGCGACGTAATTTACTGCCGTAAGCACTACACAAATTCTACCCTGGAAGATTGTAATCCCAGTTTAGGAAGCGACTGGTGAAATTCAGTGGTTTTAAGGCTTCACTGTTATGCATGTATCACTCTTAAGGTCTTCAACTGCATTGGTAAAAAGAAATTCTTCTTCTTATGACGAGACGCGAGTATTTCGAAGCGAAAACATTTCAGTATATGTGCCTGACACTGACGCCTATTTCGAGGTAAATTTGAAATTTGATTCTGGGGCTTCACCTCATAATGGCTTTGTCTTTTATTTTTTTTTATGTATATATTGGAAGGTCAAGTTAACCTCTGCTGCTTGTCTTCCTTTTTTTTTTGTATATTTCTTTTGATAGAGATTTAGAAAATCAGAATTAGCATCGGGAGATTTTATGTTTTCCATTACATGATTTTTATTGTCAGAGTGGCCGTTAAGTGGTCATATTACAAGAGCATAACAATCACTTGAGGCTAAATCGTCTTATAAATGAGTTATCCTGCCGTAAAATCAAAAGTAATTTTAATGGCTCAATTATATACCTGCCTCCCGGGTAAGTAATTATACCAATTCAGTTGAAAGCATCTTAACGTCTTGACCGTGACGGCGAGGCCACTTAGGCACCACCGTACGACCCCTGGGTATGTTAACCACGTGAGGATGATGGTACGACCCCTGGGTATGTTAACCACGTGAGGATGATGGTACGACCCCTGGGTATGTTAACCACGTGAGGATGATGGTACGACCCCTGGGTATGTTAACCACGTGAGGATGATGGTACGACCCCTGGGTATGTTAAGCACGTGAGGATGACGGTACGACCCCTGGGTATGTTAACCACGTGAGGATGACGGTACAACCGCTGGGTATAAAGACTAGGCGTCGTCCCCACGGGTCGTACCGTCGTACTCACGTAGGTATTAACGATTGTTTAGGACGCGATCGCCCGTAGAACGTCCAAGACCATGTGTCTGCTGAACACTTGAGCTCACACTCTGGGATGGCGCAAAAACACAAGGCAGAGTTTTCACGCCGTTGGGTTTAGATACTAGTCTTAAAACAGCTTCTTGGAAGTTGGAAAAGAATGAGGGCGGAGGTTATCTTGGTCGTCTTGGGGTTCAGATGGAGCTGCAACTGTCTTGCGCTGTGTGTCATCATTGATCATAGATTGTATAGTGGTGCAGAGCAAGTGAAGTGAACTGTCACCTTTTGTGGGTCTGAACACAAAAAAGTAAGGTCTCGACAAGCTTCTTCTCGTTTGGAGTTCGTTTCTCAGCTCCTGATTGGAGAGCAGCTTCGAAGGTACCGGAGCCCCATGAAAGGGGTCCTAGGAATGTATGATTACTTAATTCCATATACATGTGTGTGGGTATGATGCTCATGTGTCAGTTTCACTTGTTATTCTTTTATGTATGGAATCAGGATAATGTTATTCTCTAGAGAGTTGGTACTCCCAGTAGGTAGTAGTTGGTAGGCTGCCTCTGACTAGGGAGGCTGTTATAGTACCTATACTACCCGCCCGGGTATCGAGTGGGTAAGTGATGGCTGCAGAGTGAGCTAGCACTTCAGTAGTTGTCAAGTTGCACTCCTCTGCCCCAGGTAGCTGTCTTTTCTTATTGCCTCACTCACGCGTGGACTACTGGCATCTTGTCCACAAACATAAGACCTCTCCTTGTCTCACATAACACTTAACACTTAACTCACACAACTCATTCTTCGTAACTGTATATTTTTCCTGCAGTGAGCGTTACGTGCTAGCCCTGCCTTTTAGCAAAATAGTGGGAGCAGTAAATAGAAGTACTAGATAGTGATATGACACAGGAGCATTAGGTAGAAGTAGTTGTTAGGAGCATTAGGGAGAAGTGATACGTTGGAACATTAGGTAGACATTAGGTAGAAGTAGTCGGTAGGAGCCGCTGAAAACACTGCGCTAGACTTGCCCTCTACCAGTGACCTGTTAAGGTGAGGCACTAAAGGCCAAAAAGCGGCACTGGAGTTCACCAGTTGTGGAGACTCTTTTGCCATGGCCCCCTCATCCTTGAGGGAGTTCCCGAAGGAAACAGCCATCAGAGTTATTGATAGATAGATAGATAGATTCTGCCGTAATGCCAGGCAAGTCAAGGCACGTGAACACGATAGCAAGATAGACCCTAGGGTATGATGGCCTGGTCCTTGACCTGATCTCTAAGGGTCAGGACAAAGGCCAGGCTATAATGATTAACCCAGGGTCGTAACGTCGTTCTTGAGGTGTTCAAGTTTAGTACTGCATTTCCTTACCGCTCGTTTGTGATCGAGCTCTCAGTCAGTGTGGGTGCTGCCGTTTCCAGCAGTTGCGTGGACATTAGTAACTAGACGCGGAAATATTTCAGAATGAATTATTGTGATGTCGCAAATCATCGGCTTGATAGCTAGCTAGATTCGAGAGATGACTCGTTATTTGATGTAGGTGTAAAAAAATCAAAATGCAAACTTAACAAAGGAACCGCAGTTAAAAGATAACGAAAAAGAGTGTGGTCATCTGTTCTGCAGCAGTGTTGCAACTGCTGGTAGTAGCAGCATTATGTGTTGTTATTAGTTATCTAATCTTAACAGTTTGTGTTCATGTAGGGAATGTATCAAGATATCTTTGATTGCCAGCATGGTGTTTGAAGTTAATCATTATGATTGCCATAAGTAACTTTCATCTTTCAGTATCGGTAGATATTGCCCTTGATACTCTGGGTATGAAAAAGTAGATGTATATTTTTTTCAGCTTGAGGAATGTGTGACATGATTCATTATGCTTGTACTAGTCAGACAGATAAGGCGGTACTGAGGTTTGTACAGTAACTTGCGTATTTGCCTTAGTGCTTAAGCATGTTTGACTGGGCTCGATGGAAATAATTTCTTATACTTAAGATGTGTTGGTTTAAATCATTGTCCATAAATCATTGCATAAAGGAACACGGTTATAATGCTGTTGAAAGATTGGATTGGATAGGACTGATTAGATATAAGATGTTAGCTAGGTAAGGATTTGAATCGCCTTACACAGAATTTGTTGATTTATAGACGCAACGGCGTCTGGGGTCAGTATACGAAAGACTCGAGACGTATATGATTTTTCGAGGCGGCACATTTTATAGAATTTATAGAGACAGTATAGTAACGACTTATAAAAGCAACACATAGGAATTATATGAGCAAGACACGTGATATTTAAGGTATATAGAAGGTGTACATCATATAGGATCTACATACAAACACGTAAAGGATTTGCATAAGCAACACGTGGGATTTGAATGAGCAAGACATATGCCACACAGGATATATAGAAGGTGTATATCAAACGGTATTTCTGTGGGCAACATATAAACGATTTATACGAGCAGGACACGTGGTGCGTAAGAGTTGCGGGAGATACACATTATATTGATTTATAGAGGGAACTTATACACTAAATCGGTGGTGCTGACGACGGTGGTGCTGACGACGGTGGTGCTGACGACGGTGGTGCTGACGACGGTGGTGCTGACGACGGTGGTGCTGACGACGGTGGTGCTGACGACGGTGGTGCTGACGACGGTGGTGCTGACGACGGTGGTGCTGACGACGGTGGTGCTGACGACGGTGGTGCTGACGACGGTGGTGCTGACGACGGTGGTGCTGACGACGGTGGTGCTGACGACGGTGGTGCTGACGACGGTGGTGCTGACGACGGTGGTGCTGACGACGGTGGTGCTGACGACGGTGGTGCTGACGACGGTGGTGCTGACGACGGTGGTGCTGACGACGGTGGTGCTGACGACGGTGGTGCTGACGACGGTGGTGCTGACGACGGTGGTGCTGACGACGGTGGTGCTGACGACGGTGGTGCTGACGACGGTGGTGCTGACGACGGTGGTGCTGACGACGGTGGTGCTGACGACGGTGGTGCTGACGACGGTGGTGCTGACGACGGTGGTGCTGACGACGGTGGTGCTGACGACGGTGGTGCTGACGACGGTGGTGCTGACGACGGTGGTGCTGACGACGGTGGTGCTGACGACGGTGGTGCTGACGACGGTGGTGCTGACGACGGTGGTGCTGACGACGGTGGTGCTGACGACGGTGGTGCTGACGACGGTGGTGCTGACGACGGTGGTGCTGACGACGGTGGTGCTGACGACGGTGGTGCTGACGACGGTGGTGCTGACGACGGTGGTGCTGACGACGGTGGTGCTGACGACGGTGGTGCTGACGACGGTGGTGCTGACGACGGTGGTGCTGACGACGGTGGTGCTGACGACGGTGGTGCTGACGACGGTGGTGCTGACGACGGTGGTGCTGACGACGGTGGTGCTGACGACGGTGGTGCTGACGACGGTGGTGCTGACGACGGTGGTGCTGACGACGGTGGTGCTGACGACGGTGGTGCTGACGACGGTGGTGCTGACGACGGTGGTGCTGACGACGGTGGTGCTGACGACGGTGGTGCTGACGACGGTGGTGCTGACGACGGTGGTGCTGACGACGGTGGTGCTGACGACGGTGGTGCTGACGACGGTGGTGCTGACGACGGTGGTGCTGACGACGGTGGTGCTGACGACGGTGGTGCTGACGACGGTGGTGCTGACGACGGTGGTGCTGACGACGGTGGTGCTGACGACGGTGGTGCTGACGACGGTGGTGCTGACGACGGTGGTGCTGACGACGGTGGTGCTGACGACGGTGGTGCTGACGACGGTGGTGCTGACGACGGTGGTGCTGACGACGGTGGTGCTGACGACGGTGGTGCTGACGACGGTGGTGCTGACGACGGTGGTGCTGACGACGGTGGTGCTGACGACGGTGGTGCTGACGACGGTGGTGCTGACGACGGTGGTGCTGACGACGGTGGTGCTGACGACGGTGGTGCTGACGACGGTGGTGCTGACGACGGTGGTGCTGACGACGGTGGTGCTGACGACGGTGGTGCTGACGACGGTGGTGCTGACGACGGTGGTGCTGACGACGGTGGTGCTGACGACGGTGGTGCTGACGACGGTGGTGCTGACGACGGTGGTGCTGACGACGGTGGTGCTGACGACGGTGGTGCTGACGACGGTGGTGCTGACGACGGTGGTGCTGACGACGGTGGTGCTGACGACGGTGGTGCTGACGACGGTGGTGCTGACGACGGTGGTGCTGACGACGGTGGTGCTGACGACGGTGGTGCTGACGACGGTGGTGCTGACGACGGTGGTGCTGACGACGGTGGTGCTGACGACGGTGGTGCTGACGACGGTGGTGCTGACGACGGTGGTGCTGACGACGGTGGTGCTGACGACGGTGGTGCTGACGACGGTGGTGCTGACGACGGTGGTGCTGACGACGGTGGTGCTGACGACGGTGGTGCTGACGACGGTGGTGCTGACGACGGTGGTGCTGACGACGGTGGTGCTGACGACGGTGGTGCTGACGACGGTGGTGCTGACGACGGTGGTGCTGACGACGGTGGTGCTGACGACGGTGGTGCTGACGACGGTGGTGCTGACGACGGTGGTGCTGACGACGGTGGTGCTGACGACGGTGGTGCTGACGACGGTGGTGCTGACGACGGTGGTGCTGACGACGGTGGTGCTGACGACGGTGGTGCTGACGACGGTGGTGCTGACGACGGTGGTGCTGACGACGGTGGTGCTGACGACGGTGGTGCTGACGACGGTGGTGCTGACGACGGTGGTGCTGACGACGGTGGTGCTGACGACGGTGGTGCTGACGACGGTGGTGCTGACGACGGTGGTGCTGACGACGGTGGTGCTGACGACGGTGGTGCTGACGACGGTGGTGCTGACGACGGTGGTGCTGACGACGGTGGTGCTGACGACGGTGGTGCTGACGACGGTGGTGCTGACGACGGTGGTGCTGACGACGGTGGTGCTGACGACGGTGGTGCTGACGACGGTGGTGCTGACGACGGTGGTGCTGACGACGGTGGTGCTGACGACGGTGGTGCTGACGACGGTGGTGCTGACGACGGTGGTGCTGACGACGGTGGTGCTGACGACGGTGGTGCTGACGACGGTGGTGCTGACGACGGTGGTGCTGACGACGGTGGTGCTGACGACGGTGGTGCTGACGACGGTGGTGCTGACGACGGTGGTGCTGACGACGGTGGTGCTGACGACGGTGGTGCTGACGACGGTGGTGCTGACGACGGTGGTGCTGACGACGGTGGTGCTGACGACGGTGGTGCTGACGACGGTGGTGCTGACGACGGTGGTGCTGACGACGGTGGTGCTGACGACGGTGGTGCTGACGACGGTGGTGCTGACGACGGTGGTGCTGACGACGGTGGTGCTGACGACGGTGGTGCTGACGACGGTGGTGCTGACGACGGTGGTGCTGACGACGGTGGTGCTGACGACGGTGGTGCTGACGACGGTGGTGCTGACGACGGTGGTGCTGACGACGGTGGTGCTGACGACGGTGGTGCTGACGACGGTGGTGCTGACGACGGTGGTGCTGACGACGGTGGTGCTGACGACGGTGGTGCTGACGACGGTGGTGCTGACGACGGTGGTGCTGACGACGGTGGTGCTGACGACGGTGGTGCTGACGACGGTGGTGCTGACGACGGTGGTGCTGACGACGGTGGTGCTGACGACGGTGGTGCTGACGACGGTGGTGCTGACGACGGTGGTGCTGACGACGGTGGTGCTGACGACGGTGGTGCTGACGACGGTGGTGCTGACGACGGTGGTGCTGACGACGGTGGTGCTGACGACGGTGGTGCTGACGACGGTGGTGCTGACGACGGTGGTGCTGACGACGGTGGTGCTGACGACGGTGGTGCTGACGACGGTGGTGCTGACGACGGTGGTGCTGACGACGGTGGTGCTGACGACGGTGGTGCTGACGACGGTGGTGCTGACGACGGTGGTGCTGACGACGGTGGTGCTGACGACGGTGGTGCTGACGACGGTGGTGCTGACGACGGTAAATGCTATTTATGGTGCTTATATAAGCAACACATGATGTACTAGATCGATATACACAGGATTTGTGTATGACCCTTGATATATGGGATTTATATAAGCAACACATTAACATATATGATAGCAGTTCACAGAATTTAAAGAAGCACGTAACAATATTTATGAAAAGAACATGCGTAATGTACTATATATATATATATATATATATATATATATATATATATATATATATATATATATATATATATATATATATATATATATATATTTCATACTATTCGCCATTTGCCGCATTAGCGAGGTAGCGTTAAGAACAGAGGACTGGGCCTTTGAGGGAATATCCTCACCTGGCGCCCGTCTCTGTTCCTTCTTTTGGAAAATTGAAAAAAAAACGAGATGGGAGGATTTCCAGCCACCCGCTCCCTCCCCTTTTAGTCGCCTTCTACGACACGCACGGAATACGTGGGAAGTATTCTTTCTCCCCTATCACCAGGGATAAAATATATATATATATATATATATATATATATATATATATATATATATATATATATATATATATATATATATATATATATCGCCTTTTCCCGCGTTAGTGAAGTAGCGCCGGGATCAGATCGAAGAAAGGTAAGAGAGGCCACATACTCTCATCCATTCTCCAGCTGTCATGTCATATTATGTTAGGAACACAACGGTTAATCTCTATAAGGCCATATGTACCGTGAATATAGGAAAGAAAACGATGTATAGTGCATAATTGTGTGGGTTGAAATTCCCTGTCATATGAAAGAGAAGAAAAATATATGAGTTTGATGATACTATTGGTAAGGAGTTAGTGAGCACATATGCACAGGACCCCGGCGGTACGAACAGACAGATGGACTTGACGCTTGGAGACAGAGGTTCGCTGATCTTTTTATTGACATGAGGAAAATTTGACACATACTTTCCCTATTCTGGTGGAGCCACGGTGAAGTTTGCTTTGGGCACACACGTGTTGGGACGTTTGTATACATTGTATATGTATTTTACAGTTCAGGCGACAGAGCAGCAAATATATAACCAGGTCACCGAACTTCTTTCGGTCCGAACCAAATGGTTCGTCTCTGTCCTTTGTAAACTGAGCTTTGAGGTGTTGGTATGAGATGTTACACCAGACACTGAACGTCTGGACAGTAGTACGAAGAATATGTAGTAACGCATGAGCAAGTTGTATGTGATTCCAGCCACTGGCGTAGAGGAACAACGCAAGAATGTGAATGTCGTGCTTTATGTTATCGTTTTGCGCTTTCGGTCTTTGGCTGAGCGTGGCATATGCAGTAAAATGAGCCGTAGATAACAACCAAACTTATAATCAGTACACAGGTCTGCAGTAAGGAAGGATCATATGTATTAGTTTATGGTATACAGAATTAGAAGGGTAATGTGAATAAGAATATATTTTCTAATATTGCCAAAATGCTTTTTGTATGAGCACTTTGTTGTTGTCACCAGAGTGTCCGTAAGACATAGTGGTATTCCGTATCAGCCAATGGCCGCGTGTATCGCACATTGCTCTTTGCGACCTTTAAGGTCACTGTCCTGGCAAATATTGAGCTCAAACTAGTGACGGAAGACGGCGACGTGTTGACGAAGCCTGCTTTTGTCAGCCTCAGAGAGACAGTGTCCCTCTCCAACGGGGAAGCCCCTGCAGCTCCTCCTCCCGTAGCATATCAGACGTTCCCTCAGGTTTAAGGCTCAGCTCACCCACACATTCACACAGCGCCTCTATAGTATCGAGACCATCTGTACTCGTTCAGACCGATTCAGCAGCAGCGTCCCTGTCACAACCAGCTGTGGACATCTTCCATAACTGCCTCACCAGTGTTCTAAAGACTTCCGCTTTAACTCTTCGTGTAGAGTCAATTGGTTGAATAATCATGTTAGAAATAATGATGATAATGATATTGGTAGTGGTAGTGCTTAACGACGGTGATGGTGTTGTGGATGGGCGGCTGGTGGCGGTGGTGCTGCTGACGTAGGGTTGCTGGTGCTGACGACGGTGGTGCTGACGACGGTATTGATATTTAGGGCTTGGCGGCTGATGGCGGTGGTGGTGGTGTTGCTGACGGTAGGACGCTGGTGGTCGTCTGGACGGGTCACTGTACGTACACTGGACAGTATTGTAATATTGACAGCAATGTTTTGAGGCTGGAGAGGCAGACAGACAGACTTACTGCCACAGATTTTACTTTCACGTATCTTAAGTTATTCTCTGTCTTTACCTGTTTATCTCTCTTCCTTTCTGTTATTTTGCTCGTCTCTTTTGTCATTTTCCTGTCTCTTCTTTGTCGTTACATCTTGTCCCTTTTTATTTCATATTTCTTATGTAAGTTACCTTTTATCGTCCTTTGCGTCTCATTTATTTTAACATATACCGTTGGTTTTTCGTAACACCTTATTATCTTGCTTTATCCTTTTGGTGTTAAAGGGCTCCTGTTTGAGGTTGCACAGTGAAAAAGTTACTCTTTCGGTGAGGCTATATCATTGGGATTGAAGTCTTGTCAAAGAACTCACTCCAACGAGTCTGCATTTTCCTGCTGCTGGAAGTAATGCAGCCTTGGGCTGCAGGAGCCTCTTGAAAGCTCCTGGGTAACACCAGGTGTTTCATAGAAATTGGTCCTTGGGTATAATGAAATGATAGATAAGATTTGATTATATTTCTGTCATATCTGTTGTAGTATATGACTGGCCGCTAAGTGATAGACCTTAACATTTGTAAAGGTAGTTCTCTTTCCCTAGTTCACTGCTAGATTGAATAATTACACAACACTGAATGACCAGTGCTTAACCCCTGAGGATCGTCCCACCGTACCAAAAAAGGGGTTTAGCGTTAGCTTTGTGGGCCTGAAATGTCTTCACCAAAACCTGTACCTACGTCACTGGCTCAGATAAACAAGCAAGTGTTCTTTTATGCAGAATAACTTAACTATTCGCAGCTCTCCTATCACCTCCCGCATCAACTCCTGCCTTAATGTTGCTGTTTCTGTTGTCCCGACACAGTTGTGGGTTGTTCTTTTACTGGGCCTTAGTTATTGATTGTGTGTACCCGACGTATGCTGATCGTCTCTGTATACTGTCTACTGGGTAGCTGTGCCTTTCACGCTTTACCAGCCTATTGTACATTACGTGTGGGCGGTCACATATCACGTGGAGATATGGTTTTTATATTTCCTTTTTTTTTCAACAAGGAATCCAGAAGGACAGAAGAAGGCTTGATCAAGCTGGTGACTTAACTTTTATAAACTATACTGCAAATGTTTCCAGAACAGTAAATTTCCCCTTCAAGTCTTTTACTGTCAGAACTTGCAGAGCTAACCAGTTTGTAATACACGAAATGTCAACTAAATTTCGTACCTTGAACAGAGCCTTTGTACCATAGAGGAAATCGGATGAATTACCAAAGCGAACGGAGCAAATGATGAGCGGTATAAAGACTGCACTTGGAGAGGTATTAGTGACGCTACGAGCAGGGAGTATTGACAGCAAGGTACACAGAGTACAGTTGAAATCACTATCTTGACTGTTGCCTGTACAGTATATGAGGGTAATCCCTGAAGTGTTTTTTTTTTCTCTTTTTCTCATCCTTAGAAAAGTCCGCTTGGAGGCCAGACCTTAAAACTGAATATCGGAAAGGGATAGAGAAGTAAGGAGAGAGGAAGAATATTAATCCGGGTTTACTACTCAATTTATTCACTCCATATTACCACAGCATTAACTGGCTGGTCAGTGGTTAAGATGTGAGGTGGAGACGTGTCCCTGTTCGTGAAATTGTGCTCCGAACTAAGTATTGATTGAAGTCTTTGGTATTATGAACTAATGGGGAAAACCTTATTGATATTGTGTTGACGCTTTACAATACACAAAAACAGCTGGCTTTGTTGTCAGGTTGTACAACTGCTGATTATGCTGGTCAGGAGAGAGACAGGGCAATAAGTTGTTTCACTGGTTGTGTGGAATTAATCGTCCGGCGGTGATGCATTAAAACTTCGCTGATTGCTTGTTTACTGTCTCAGGTCATGCTGTCACACACACACACACACACACACACGGACAGTAGTATGATTGTAAAGTTGAAGATATAGAGCCTCACTTCTTCCCAGGCAGTTACGTAAACACGCACACAAACAAATATTAATTTCCTCTGGAGGGCAAAACTTAAACTTTCACTAAAAGACTTCGTGATGGTATCCTGCAGGTTTCATATCCCTTAATATCACCACATAAGACATGAGTATGTAAATTGACCATTTAGGCTGTAGCTGTTAACTAGCCTAGGCTATCACGAAAACCTAGACTTACAGATTCTCGCAAGTGTTTCTTATTTTTCGTCATTTTCTCACGCTTATTTTCTTGACTTGAAATCTGCTGTGTTTATATATCAGGAACAAGACTTCTCCTCCAATGAAACTTGAAGATAATGAGATTACTTGTAACGTAAGTGATTACACAATTACTTTATGGGTGTCACCAACTTAATGTGAACAGCAGTGATTATTCAGTTTTCGTACTCCGCCAGGCTCTTGAATGTTGCATCTTGTCATGCCTCGCCTAAAAGCTATCACCTGCCTTCTTTTTAAAAGGCACGGTCTCCACTTCCTGGAAAATTTATAGGTTATTGTTTCCTTTCTATTCCATACTTCTGTATTTTCAACTCCTCTGTAGCATACCTGGCCTTAGGCCATGATGCAAATTGCGTGTCACTTGGTCCTCGTCTATGTTGTCGTATGTCCGTTAGATTTTCACGTTTCTGTCTTCTTTGAAATTCCCGGACCAGTCTGAACCAAATTTGGCAGGGCTGGTCCTTGGGTGGGCCTGGTTTAGAACTGGCTGGTGATTCAGAACACCATCCAAGGTGGCCGCTGTTACTGATAAAGCTGTGAGCGATACGGGCATACGTGAACCTCTAGATATATTTGACTCATGAACTGGTCTCGATGAGGACCTATTTTTCGGAAGGGATGCTTTGTACATGTAAAATATAGCAGTGTGAAGTCATGATGAAGCAGTTCACACAGGCAACCAATATGCTTTTATATCATCGCTTTCTCATCTTTAATTTGTTTTTCTTGTCTGTAGTTTGACTTGATGGTTATGGATGTATTGATCGTCATCATATTTTCTACAGTACTTCACATGTGGGTGTGGGTATTCTTCATAAACACACGCCGGGATATACTGTTTTATAGGTCTCGCTTGAGGTAAGTCTTTAAGTAAGACCCTTTTAGCTTTGTAACATCCTTGATCTTATGATTCTACTTAACCTCTTGAGTACGACGTTTGAGCACAACGGTGCTGGCCTTGCGTATTGTGGCTTGACCTTTGGCATGACCTCTAAAGGTCAGGTCCAAGGCCACCATACCTGAAGGTCATACCGCCCTTCCTTGGGTCGAACCATCGTGGTGATAGGTGTTCAGTCTGCCTGTTACCATACTAAACATGTCTCCCTTGACAGATCTCTCACTCCGCGGTGATGACACATGTCACTACCAGTGTTACATAACAACCCGTCAGACCTGTACGCGCAGGATATAGCTCCGCTTTTATCATGGGTGGATCCTATCGTCTTCCTGCAGGACATCCGTGGCTGGGTCCACACCGCTGGCTCCTGCCAGACCCTCGCTTTCCTGAGTCCCAGGGGCTCTCTATCTCGTCTCTCTCGCTTGTCTGTATCTTGATGATGATATTCTCTCGACTTAGCACTGTATGGTGATAAGCAGTTATTCTTATTTGTGTTAAGTCGTGTCTCTTTCTGTCTCTCATAATTGCTTAAAGATTATGTTGATTCAGTTAGACGTCCTTGTCGTTTGTCAGTGTGCGGGATAAAGGCAGGGCATGTCAGTTCTGGACAATTTATTCCCATAAAGATGCATGGCTGCATGTATTTGATCCGTCCTAAGTAGATATGAATAAACTAATTGATGATAGATAATTAGATGGGTGGATAAGTTGAAAGCTGTTGGGCTTTGCTCCTCATGGTTTTTTGTCAATGAAATTTAGTCTGACGCAGAAAACTAGCAATTTTCATTTGGTCATGTTCTAGTTCTTAAAGAACAGTTTCGTACGTCTTGCTCGGGTGTCTTTTTCTATGTCTGGAGTTTGTTTTAAGGTGGACTGTTTTGATAGCAGCAGATTTTACAACTTCAGACGTAAGTGTGCGATGTGGGAGAGGACGCTACGGCTTGCTGCTGCTGCTGCCTCTGCTTCTTGGGGTGGTGGTGTTATGATTGCCGCTGCTGGCGGTGTGTGGTGGTGATGGTGGTCTTGCCACGGGTGTTGTATGGTGGTGTAAGTGTTGTATGTTGGCAGTAATGATGATGTTGTTACTACTATTGGTGGTGTGTGGTGGTGACATGATTTCTGTTGGTGTTGTGACGGTAATGTTACGGGTACTGCTGCTGTGCTGGTGTTGTGATGATGCTGTTACGACAACTGCTACTGGTGTTGATGGTAGAGTTACGAATTCTTCTGTTGGTCTTAATGGTATTGGCACTGACCTGGTTTGCAAATCTAGAAATTGATATGTATGTATTCAAGATAAGAAATGTTATAACAGTATTTATTTTCCACATGAAACTTTTATAAAGTCTTGACTGTTTTTCCAGCTTTCTCCCCATAATCTCTCTCCCATTACTCAGCAAAAGTTTTTTAACTAGCCTGGCAGACAGCCACAATGATTGTGCACTGTATGTTAAAAACAAATTTTTCCACCGTGTTTGGGCATTGACGAATCAAGTCAAGTGTGTAAAGTGAAAAGTAAGAAGCGCTTCTGTAAGTTTGGGAGTTCATGTATCGGTCTAACCTGCTGGGCATGGGTTGTGGTTGTGTATGAATCGTGTTGCGAAGCCTGTGTGTACATGATCCATCCGGATGAATAGGAAATGAGACATGATATATATGTATTAGTTTCTGCATGGACGTATGATCCTATATCGAAATGAGCCCACCTTAGAGGTCATCTTGGTTATTTGTGTTGATCCTGGACACATCTTGAAGGTCGTGTGTGTTGATTATAGATCCATCTCGGAGGTCATCAGGGTTGACCATAGACTTACCTTGGAGGACGTAAGTGTTGACCCTAGACCCATCTTGGTGAATATCAGTTTAACCCTAGACCCATCTTGGAGGACATCCGTTTATAGCAACTTTAGCAACTCTGCGGTGTTTATGATCGAAGATTATTATGTTAGCTTTCGAGCAGTCCTTAAACCCAGCGGGAGCTGTAGGATAGGCTATCGTCTGTCTCTTCGTATCTCCTTTCGTTTGCCTCTCCTATCCCTCATTACGCCCATCTGTTTGTCTGTTGGTACTTTCTTTACTCCTTTCCTCCGGGTGTCAGTCTACTCTTACTTTACGCTCATACGTGTGTGTGTGTGTGTGTGTGTGTGTGTGTGTGTGTGTACCTTCCTTCCGTCCATTGGTACTCCCACTTGAAGGCTCCTTATGCAAGTGTTTGGCCCGACTATTCTTGCATTTGTCATAGTTCTGAGGCACCAGAGGAGCACAGAACATACCCATCTGACGGCCAAAACTTTTGGACCTGCCACTGATTTACCCCATGCTTAGAAAACTGATGAGGAAGGCCATATAGGGAGGGGTACCGCCACAGATTTATCCCATACTTAGAAAAGTATTGCGAAAGGTCACATAGGGGGGGTACTGCCACTGAATTACCCCATGTCTAGAAACGTATAGAAGGCCATTATAGGTAATCCTGCCACTTATTTACCCTATGCCTAGGAATGTATGGAAGAAGGCCACATAGGCATTGGGTATCATACAGGAGTTCATAGAGTTTTAAATGAACACGTTAGCCTTTGACCTATCGGGTCCTTGACAGGTCATGTAAAGAGTATCCATTATGTTGATATTGGCTGTGCTTTTCCCTGAGGCCACGATATCACCCAGTAGTTATGTCATTTAGATATGCATTGTCCCGTCATTAATCACCATTCCTGGACTGTTAACGTTGAGGATTGTCTCCGTTGGATCTGGGTACTCGTTGGTTGATACAGGGGATGTATGTTAGAGTGTGTAAGCCTTAGACCGCTCTTAGTGTCCATGAGATATTCCACTGTTTGTGGTAGGGTTTGCCGTGTCCAGCTTCGAATTCTTCCAATCCCATTAGGTGCTGTACAGTAACGATATGCTCGAATCATTGGGAGCAAACACAGAAACACAAGTTTCTTGATGAATGGGTCTTGTAGGTTTATGAAACTAGTAAAGAAAGCATTAACCTTGAACCAGCTACTACCATGCAGACGTCCACTTGTCATGTTTCCGTCGAACACGACGGTACGACCCTTATTCATGATGATCTGATCTTTGACCTGACCTTTAACAGTTAGGTCAAGGTAGGCTACCGTCGTGTGTAAGGGTCGAATCGTCGTGCTCGAGGGAGTAAGGATGGCACAGCATCTTGAATTGTCTGGTACTTTTTCTTTTCAACCAAAATAGGTGTGATGATACTGCCAGAAAAATGAGAGATAAATGACTGCGTGAGTAACTTCTTTCCTGATGGTAATTTAAAGCTTATTGATATATTTACGAACAAACAGATCTTATGTAAATTGTTTACTGAGAAGTTTTTGTCAGTTACTTAGATGATTATGAAAAACCTTTTTCTTTCTTTTTCTGACAAGGCTGTTGACCTTTTTAGATTTCAAGAAGATTAGAACCAAGATGAGTGCACGTCCGAACTGACTGGATATTATGCAGAATCATTGCGGAAACTTATCTTGCTTTTTTTTGAAATACTCTCTCATCTTGACTTGATCTGTTCAGCGATATTACTTCGAATCGCTGAGGCGCTCTCTGTTGTTGGCAACTGCGACGCCCTCTCCTGCCTACCTAACTCGTTAAGGACGACGGAACGACCCCTTAATGACATGAAGTTTAAACAGACTCCTAAGGTTAGACCAGGATACCCATAGGTCGTACTCTCGCTACAGCCACATAGCAGTCTCTTAACTTAACGAACGTGCACTTTCTGCTGTCAGTAACTGCTAACCGATCTAGATGCTGCAAGAATTCAAGTTGATGTTCTCAGTCATATTACCTGAATACCGTGAGGTCTCAGAGTGTCAATATACTTATTTGCAGGTGTGTGGCTTGGCTTCCTCGCCGGAGGAGTTCGAGTATAATCACGCTTGAATTTTGCAGACCATAAATAACGACTCGTGACAAAATAGGACATGTTTCATTCTCTTTGATCCGTCTTCGATCCTGAACTCGTTAAACTGTAGCTCGAAGTGGCATTGTTTTTTGCCATAATGGAGCAGGAGACTTCCTCCTATGTAGTACCCGTTACAGTAAACAGATTATTAGTATCAGATGCTCATCTTAGATGTGATAATCGTCTCAGAGTACCTTGTGGTTTACCACTTGAGTCCGTTACGCTCTTTTTCCTTTTTGGTCACTTAGATCGTCATAGAAATTGGATTTGTGGTATTTTGTTCTCAGTTGACCTGTATTCCCTCTGCTGAAGGCATCCATATTCTCTTAAGTGCTTAGTGTTGGGAAATTGCACTAGCTAGATATCTTCCAGTACCTTACTGTTTTGTTTCCTTCCTTCATAAGACGAGTGTTACAGGGAGTTGGGTTGGAACACACTTCCTTCATGATGTTAATGGCTACTTCTGCTTGATTTGCTGCTGTTACTGCTGCCATTGCTGCTGCTCATCCTCCTCCACCTGCTTTTGCTCATTTTCTCTCCTTTTCTTAACTATTCCTCGTCTTTCCCTCCTTCGTGTTTTTTTTCCCTTCCTCTTCTTCTACCATCCCCTTGCCTCACTTTTTTCCGCAAAATCTGCTCCAACATCATTACCACTTCAGTTTGTTGTTTATATCACAACGACTGCACTTCCAAGTTCTGCCGCTGTTATTACTATAAATACGTCTAATAGGAGTGTTGTGTACCAGTGCGGACACTGACACTGTGATTACTCCTTCCAAACCAAACCTTCATCCGTAAACGTTATTTCCTGCCTTAGCGAGATAGCTGTAGAAACAGACAACTGAAACCTTAAAGGAAAAATTCTTGCTTGGCGCCATCTGTTCTTCTCCTGTTGCTTCTAGTGCTCGTGATAATGTTAGTGCAGCCGTAACTACTAATAACACCACCATTACCTAAACCGTTGCTCTTACTGCTACTACTGTTGATGAAATACAATGAGACTGTACGTCGTTACTTCCTTATTCAACTTCTTTAACACTGTTATTGATGTTACTATACAGCTGCAGTGCTACTATCGCAACTGCTGTTACCTGGACCGCTACAGCCAGTAATGCTCACGGGAACTCTTTATGACTGCGGCTACTGTTACTACAGCTACTGTAACTAGGACTTTAATTACTGCTGCCATATCCTCTTCCACCATCCTTTGTGACAGACTTGTCCTTTATATGAATGTATAATTTTTCTTCTGTTGGAAAATGTTTAATGTGGAAGGAAGCGACGGTTGTAATACGCAAAATTTTCAGAACAATTTGATAAGGTTTAGTGGAGTGCTCATTAGTTTGCTGGTGTCCGTCTCCACGCTCGGTAAGTGCTGTTACAAGTGAGACCAGCATAGTTGCTGGCATTTGGCGAGGCAAGACATGCCAGTAGTGTCCCAAGCTACCACACCTAATATGGTCAGCACAAGACCACATTCAGAAACATATTTTATATCATAATTAGGCTGAGTTACAGATGTATCTGGCAGGCAGGAAGGTAATGCTAGACAGGGATGCACCTGGGTATTAGTTACGATACAGCACTGTTCACTAGAGAGTGACTCTCTGTGACCGACCTTGTCTTAGGAGAGTCCCATATATTGGACTCTGGGTGGGTGTAGACACGGGAGCCCTTGTCTCCTGAGGGTAGGATCATGCTGACCTGGTGCGTCTCTGCCCTCACTTACACGTTTACATACTCATCATAGGCTCTCGAAGCTTTGTTAGATATGACCTATTTCTGATGTACGTGACGTTGATTGTTGGAAAGATGAGAGAGAGAGAGAAAAAAAAAAAAAAAACATGCTGGAGCGGATGACCGGTCAAAAATCAAGATATTCTTTCGTTCCCACTGTCTGCATTTGCGATGAGGAGGCAACTGTCTGCCCAGCTCTCGAATTAGGTCACGACTCTCCCCTTCTGCACCACAGCGGCGTCTTTTCGTAATGAAGCTTTGCCCTCAGATGCGGGAAAGGTATACTCATTGTCGCAGATACTTGAGATACTGGAGAGGTATACTAACTGTCTCAGATACAGAAGTATCCTTACTTTGCCCCAGGTACTAGAGAAGTATCCTAACTGTCCTAGATACTGGAGAAGTATCCTAACTGGCCCAGATACTTGAAAAGTATCCTTACTTACCCCGAGATACTGGGGAAGTATCTTGACTTTGCCTACCGTAGATATTTCACTTATCATGTAACTTGTTATATAATTAAATCCTTGAACCCTTTGTGCACTCTTGTTTCCTCTAATGCGCCACCACCCACAGGATGGGTGAGAATGCACAATATACTCCCTGTTTTTTTTTTGCTACCAAAATGATAGATTACGTCAGGTAATAGGCGGCAAGTAAAGAAATAGTTAGGGAAGCTTGAGCAGTCAAGACTGCAAAGAACGAACTCTGATATCTGCTCTTGTAGTTGATGTTCGACTGTGCAGTTAGCCTTCGGCTTGGCTCCTAAGGGTCAGCTGACAGGGGTGTGTAATGCAGGGGTCGTATCGTCGTGATCAAGGGTCGTACCAATGTGCTCGAGAGGTTAACGACTTGTAGGACCCGACCCAGCTCTAGGAGGCTACCAGCTACGGACACAAACAATCAAGTTGTGTGGAAAAGTTTAGAACCGTGACACTTGGGGGAGTCAGGGGCATACGTTAATGGAAGGAGAAAAAGAGAGACTTGTTAATGGAGGGAGAACAGAGAGAATGTTAATGGATGAAAATCGGAGAGACGTGTGAATGGAGGCAGACCCAGAAATGCACGGTAAGGGAGGAGAATCAGAGACTTGTTAATGGCAGGAGACCTAGAGCGACATATTAATGGAGGGAGAAGCAGAGAGAGAGGGAGACACTGGTAGAACCAGAGAGGCGTGTCAGTGGGAAAAGGCTGAAATAATAGAAAAATCGGAGCGACTCCCCGACCGATTATATACACACCCTAAGGAAGTCCTTAATCACCGAAACACCTGCCATCATTACCCAGTCACGAGCTATTTAGATACAACAGGAAGAGCAAAAACACTCGGAAGATATGTTAAGACGCAGAATTAAGAGAAGAAATTTAGAATTAATTACTCAACACATACGGCGAGGAGACACACTCACCCACCTTGTGACACAGTGTCACGGACGCAACGATGGTTAACACGCAGGAAAAGCACGTTGTCGAAGAGGCCGGCCGGCGACAGGAAACAGAGATAATAACAGTATTTACCGAGGCTGATGTCGGGGGGGGGGAAGTTGTGTTGGTGAGGGCAGGCAGCAGCGGCGCCGTGCAATGAATGCAGCGACACATGCAACAATAAACACCCTGCGGGTACAATGACTGCACGTCTCGCCACCACCACCACCACCGCTCTTGGAAAATCCCACAAAGATTCCGCGATTTAAACCTTCAGGTCTCTCTCTCTCTCTCTCTCTCTCTCTCTCTCTCTCTCTCTCTCTCTCTCTCTCTCTCTCTCTCTCTCTCTCTCTCTCTCTCTCTCTCTCTCTCTCTCTCTTTTGAAACTAACTTTCCCGTAACTTTTGGATCGGTTAGAGGATTCAGTTCCCTTCGTTGGATTTTAAGCAGTTGGCCGTGGGGGGTTGGGGGGCATTAGTGTTATTGTTTAGAACAGTATTGGTCTTTTAAAGACGTCAATTCTTGGTCGTCATTCCTTGGAGCGCGATGTGTGTGTGTGGCTTGACCCCGGAGGAAATTATCTGGAACATTTTGGAACGACCCGAAGCTCCGCCGTCAATACCTTGAAGGCCACACTTTAATTATAGCTCAGGAAAAAAGATATAAAAGACAACTCGGAAACTCTTTTACGGTTTGATACAGGAAATGTAAGATAATAGGAAGTGAGCCGATCATGGAGTGTAATGCCTGTGGAGTAACATTCTTTGTGGTGCAAGCCGGTATGACCCCAGGATTATGATGACCGAGCCTTTGGTCAGAGGCTGACGTTACGACCCTTGGGTATGATGGCCTAGCCTTTGACCTGATTCTCAAAGGGCCTGTTCAGAGGCTGATGCTACTACCCTTGGGTGTAATGGCCCAGCCTCTGACCTGACTCTTTCAACGTTAAGTTAGAGGCTAGGCCAACATACCTAAAATTCGTAGTGTCCTAAAGGGTCGTTCCCTTGTGCTCACGATTCATACCGTCTAGCCTGAGAGGTTACAGTGTTGCTATGGAGCGTGACACCCACGAGATGTGGCAGGACAGACTCTACGGTGAGTCTTGTGTCTCGTCCGTAAGTAATACATGTTCTCTAATTTTTGCCTAACATTACTTTTTATGTTTTAAGACAGCCATTACGGGCAGACGGACTCACTCATGTCTTTTTTTCTCTTGTATATTTAAACTCAGATCATAAAGTCTTGCATAATTAAAACAAATAAGCAATGTGACTACAGCTCGAGGCCCGAGGATCATATGTAATCGTCCTTAATATAGTGTAGCGTAAGGGCAACTTTTCCTTGCAGGTGCGGATCGATGGGTTTTCCAGGTCGTTTACCAATGTGATATAATTCCGTGTTGGCCAAACGTATGGGGCACTAACCTTCAATTTGTGGACTACTCCTCCTTTCCTCTTGTAGTTAAAATACTATTTATTTACATTACCCGCTCATGCTGGAGCTGCCAGCCGCCTTTTTATATCGTGTCATAAGTACGGTGAATGTCCTCATCCAGCCATGGGGAAAGTTAGGCACACACACACACACACACACACACACACACACACACACACACACACACACACACACACACAGGGAAAAATCAATATGAAACGTTGGTCCGTCCTCTGGTAATAGTCTGGACAACCTCAGCAAAAGTTCAATTAGATGTGTGACGAGTATTTCTTCTCGCTTGTGTCAGGGGATCCCTCGGGTCCCGGGTCCTTCAGGAGAAGCGCCGAGGATGTCTCCTTCCGAGGAGGACTCTCATGGGCGCACACCTTCAGTACCGAGTTGAAAGTATTGGAATAATTACCCGGGGTCGTTCCTCCTGATGGGGGGAGAGAAAGATTATAAGAAACGATTTTTCCTGACTTGTCAAGTTGGAGGGAACATTCCACCTCACTGTGTTAGATTTACGGCCGGTGTCTTGGTAGCAGTTCTCCTGCCGGTCATTACTTGTGTGGTTAGTAGTGCTAGTGCTTGTTCCTCCTCGTCGTCCAACGTAAGGGTGACTACAACATGCTCAGCGACAGACAGACAGACAGCATCCCAAGACTCTAAACATCTCCAAATCCCCAATTACCCTCGGGAGTCAGTGCTTCCCTCACTGTCTCCTTCCCCTCCCGGGATTCTCTTCCACATCACCAGTTATTTCTTATTTTCGCGTCACTTATTCCTCTTTTATTTATTTCCCCTGCCAATGGAAAGCCATCAGCCGTTTACGGTCGGTCTGCTCAATAATGCGGTTCTGTATTGTCAATGATGTTTCAGCAGATCTCTGTTTGGTCCAGTAATCACAAAGCCATTTTAAACTTGATTAAGGATGGGGAGGGCCAGAGAAATAAGAAGTAGGCCACAGCCGCGCTCCAGATTTATATAAAATGGAATAGTTCTCGTGTGGGGGAAGTCAAAGGGCGGCGGAGGGAGGCGTGTCTTGGGGAGAGAACAGGGGGAAGATCCTTGGTGTGGGGAGGAGTTGTTTGGGTGGGGGGTGGGGGGGGGAGTGTGTCTCCGGGAGAAAGGGGGAAGTAACCTTGGTGTGGGGATGAGGGCAAGAGGTGCTGGGTGAGAGAGATTTGTGTCGTTGGGGGAGCAGGGGATGAACCGTTGTGTGGGGAGGAAGGCAGGACGTGCTGGGTGAGGGAGAACTGTGTCTGGGGAGCAGGGGAGGAACCATGGTGTGGGGAGGTGCTGGGAGAGGGAAAAGTGTGTCTTTGGGGGAGCTGGGTTCGAAGGACCGTGGTGTGTTCGGGAAAGCAGGGGAGTCGTGGAGTCGGATGAGGGAGGAGGTGCCGGGTGAAGAAGTGTGTCTTGGGGTGAGAGCTGAGGAGGAACCGAGATGTTGGTAGAGTATTGGGCCAAACCCGTCTTGTATACCCTGAGCCTCGCGCATCCCCTGTACTCTGATCCTCGCCACCTAACTTAGCTAAGATGATGAACCGGAGGGAGCAGTGTATCGTGGGGAAAGGGAAGGACAGTTGTAACGTAAGGGGCTCGAGCTGACACAGAGAGGGAAGGAGGGGGCTCAGTGGTGTTAGGGTCGTATAGCCGGGGAGGGAGACAACGGGTCAGGAAGATGGGGTGCTTGTTGGGGGAGAGACTGGTATATGTAAGGAAAAGACATGAGATTTGGGTAGAGACAGAGGAGGGGGTGGGGTTAGGTGAGTATACTGTGAGGTGGGAGGGAGTGTGGAGAGAGAGGGAGGGAAAGAGCCGTAGTATTTGGTGATGAGGGTTGAGGGTCGTACGCTGCAGAAATAGAAGACCAGTAATGTGAGGCGAATGGGTGGATGGTTGAGGGTGTTGTAGAAGGGTAGGGATTGGATTTATAGGGTTCGTAGGTGAGGATGTATAATGAGGTGGGAATGAGGTGAGTGTGGGTTGGTCGATGTAAACGTATGACAACGTATAGTAAGCGGTGGATATTGTCGCGTTCCGGTTATCGTACTTTACTCTTCACTGATGTAATGTCTGACCAGTATATTTCTTAGTATTGCTTGTTTTCCTCTAGAACTAATACACTTTGAATAATAAGGTAAGATAGATAGAGAGGGAGGCAGGCAGGTAGGTGAGGGAGGGAGGTAGGTGAGCGACCAAGCAGACAGGTAAGGCCCAGAAGGTAACAGAGGGTCGGTAGACCCCTTCCCTTCCCCGCAGGTTATGTAGGTAAATCCCAGAAGGTAACAGGTCCGGTAGACACCCCCCCCCCCCCCCCACTCCCACCCCTTGCTCCTCGGATGGCTGGTTGTTTACTTATGGAAGGGTTGGTCAGGCCGCACGGGTAGGCCGCCCGCCCACCCGCCACGCTGGGAGACAGACTAGTCTGTCTGGTCAAGGTGTAGAGTGAGAGGCATGCAGTCTCGACGACTGTTAATGTGACAGTTACGCCCAAGCGTAGTAGAGGGAGTACATGGAGGGTGATCGAGGTACCCAGTCTCACAAAGAGTTGGAGAGACAAGTATGTGAAGTGTGGAAGAGATCGTCCTACATAGAGTGAGAGAGAAGAGCTTGGAGAGGTATATGAATATGGAGTGGGGAAGAGAATCAAGGTGTGAGTGAAACTGCAATACGGAGAGTGAGAGAGAGAGATGTATTTACTTACACAGGTAGAGGGGAAAGACAGGTGTTAGAGTGAAAGAAAAACAGACATGGAGACAGCTGTTCTCACAGGGACGGGGACAGTTCATCACCTTTACAGCAATAGCGCTAGGCAGACAGGTACACAACACAAATTCCTGAGCACGACGGAGCGACCTTTGGGTATGATGTTCTGGATTTTTATATCTGATCTGTTAAGATTAAGCCGCCATGTCCAAGGGCCGCATCTTTGTTCTTTAGGATTTTGCCGTCGCACGTAAAGAGCTAAGTACCGGTGTGCACAAAGACAGAAAAGAAAATAGTGAAATATTTAGACGGATGGGAAAGATTCAATACTAGGTTAGGACAAAAGCCATCTAGACTAAATAGAGTGTAAAGAAACTCACTGATCGTATAGATAAACCCAAAACACTCTTTAACATCTGAAGCAGATGAAGAAACTCGTATCACTAGATGGAATTGACAGTGTCATCATGTGTCGTGTATCAACATTTCTTCAAGACATGACCTGGAACACATGTGACGTAATGTACTTCCTGTATTAGTAGGAACTAGGACCGAAAAGCACCGTAGCAGCTACGACAGCAACAACAGAGGGAACAGATTTTTACATGAGCGTTGAAAGTAGTATGTTTACCAGCAAGAACACTGGTGATACTGCCGATGAAAATATACACTTCACAGCAGGAGGTGCAGCAGCAGCAGTAGCAGTAGGAAGAACTGCATTGACCCAGCAGGACCATCACAGACAGCAGCAGTAGATAACAGTACCCCAGCAGTAGAAACTGCTGTGGTATATGCATCAGCAACAGTAATATGAGCAAGGCAGTAACAGTATCGGCAGAAGAAACTACAGTAACAGTGCCAACAGCAGCAGTAATAGTAGCGGTAACAGCAGCAACGGCAGCAGTAATAGTAGCAGTAACAGTAGCAACAGCAGCAGTGTTGAGGTGTTGTCCCCAGGGTACCAGTGACGTATATATTTTGGATATCGTGGTCCAGGGATCAGTAATTTAAGGTGAAGGTCCCGGGTCACCTGTGCCGCACCACCTGTAATATTGAACTGCCGGGAAGCTCTAATCTTACCCACCTCACTCGAGAAATTATCGTTACATTTCACTCAAAGTTAAGAAATTAGCGCGCACTGTGACCTTCAACTGTCTATTTTTATTTTGGGTAATTTGTGTACCGAGTACCTTTATGTAAATTAGAGCGGAGAACTGACGTTGACAGAGCGGCGGTGGTTTGAAATGACGGTATTTTAGGTTATTGTTTCGTGAGGCGTAGGTGTATTCCATTTCAGTTCAGTTTAAAAATAGCTTCATGATTTGTTCATAAGCTGTGAGTTAGGGCATTGGTAGAATTACATCGTGTTTTGCGAGACTGATAGATAGATATGTGTAGTGTGGCATAGGAGACTGATAGGCCTAGTTTGTACTTTGGTTAGAGATATACTGCGAAATGTATTTCAGAGCTTCGATGAACATGGTTTGTGTGTGTGTGTATTTTTTGTGTGTGTTGTGTGTATGCTATTGGGACACTGGTAAGAATGGATTGTCTTTTTGGATACTGACATAAATATTACGCTTCATAGACATTTTTGGATATGCGGTGCTCTTGAGACACAGATAGATCTATATTATGCGGTGGAACGTAGGTACACATTGTTATAGGCATCTCTTCCCTGAGGCAAATGGCTTGTATTTTGAATTATCAAGTGCAATTTTCCAGCTCTTATTATGGACACTTGTAAGCTTGTTACATTCCATGGCGTGATGTTGGGTAGGAATTCACATGCCAGCATGCAGCCTCATAAAGTTTGTGAACCTGATTCGTAATAACATAAAAGCATTTCACTTGCCATGGACAGAACAGTTGAGCCAGATTTTCAAAGATTTTTTTCTTATATCTCATTTGATATCACTTTATTACCATTTGTAAAGTAGAATTTCAGACACGTCTCCCTTCACTCCGACGCGTTAGGCCCCGGGGAAGCTAACACCGAAACTAAGGAAATTTGCCTTGTTTATATTGACCTTGATAAGTTTTAGGTATGAGAGATCTTTGACCTTAATTCCTACCTAATCTACATTGATATAAGTAGCATACATGATTATTATTCATCCTAAGGCACTCCACAGATGAATAAGACAGTGTTGGCGATGTATTTACTTTTCCTTCAGGTATTGTCTAATGGTATCACAAGAAAGTGGATAGATTTTTTCTCTCGCGTCTGGCACAAGTTTGACCCCATAAACACCACGTGACCTTCAAACTGAGTCTCACGGGTCAAGTTAGAGGTCAAGGGTCTTACCTTCGTGCTAAAGGGGTTAAGGTATGGTACTTGTCTACTGAGTTGTGATCTGATGCAGTATTTGTGGCTGACTGGAAAGCAATGTTTGGCGTACTTATGACCATCTTACACCCATGCCTGGAACCCATGCAGGTTAGGCATTGACTTACTATTCATCACATATAGGAAGTAATAATTGACCTTTCAATTGGTATAGTTACCCATGACCTTTGTCATCAAATGATGACTTCCAGAAAAAAGTCACGGTTTTTTCCAGGAAAAAGTCACGGTTTTTTAATGGACTGTATCTAGAAAGACAAGACGATAGAATGATTACTGTTGATTACAGACGGGAAAGTAGGTTTGTTCTATTTGTTAGTATCTGAGACTTAGTTCCGGGAATATGGGCATTACTGGCACCTGTTGTTTAGATAACTCTGAAGATGAGTATTGGTGAATAGAAACGCTGAATGATTCTGTCCTGTAAATGATTGCAGAGACTCAACATTTTCATTGAATCAAAATTCCTTTTCGTAGACTACAACAAAAATATCATCGAGTCTCTTGCTTGTGGAAACTCTGGTGACTATACCAAAAGTACTTAGTGGACGAAATATAGTGTGTGGTGGAAACTGTGTCTTAGAACATGATAACAGTGTTCTGACGTCCATCAGTCGTGTCCATCCAAGCAGCAGCTGCAGGTACAACAACTGAAAAGTAACCGTAATCTATTCTCTTGGTCACAAGTAGTTTGTTCGCTGTGAAACTCAGGCTTACCCACCATTTCCCTTGCTAGAAGGTCTTGGGTAATGTCTTTGAGCGAAGACAGATCTCACACAGTGTTGAGAAGCAGAGACAACAGCATCAACAGAATCGCCAGTGGTTGGTGCGTAATTCTTGGATGAAGCTATTATGGTCTAGTTGCTCAGTGAACCTCAGGAGAGCGAAGACATTCCTTGGGTATGTAAAGCAGGTGTGTTTGTAACCTGTGTAGCATCTCGAGGATACCACGCGATCTGACAGTGTCCGGAGGTGTGTATCAATCAAGCAGCCTTTGTACAACTACATCAAAAGAGAGACATAAATTTGAGTGGACAATTCCCTTCACTTATGTCCTCAATATTTAATACACACCCCTTTGAAGAGCCTTGATCTTCCCGTCTGTGGTATATTGTAGTCCAGGCATTATATTTGTGTAGTCGAGAACGTAACAGAACTGTTTACGCTCCTGTCGCACCATGTCATTGGTAGATGACAAGGAAGTGTGTTTGGACGAGGGAAACAAACAGCTTTGTGTTCTGGCATAACACGACTCAACCAAGCCAGTACCATGTCCACATGAGGAAGCAGACACAAGTTTGCTGTCGCATATGCCACATGCTATGAACAAGGAGTACATGAATCTGTTGGACAGAGCAGTTGATGGTGCTGGCAATAGCGCCAGTAAATATCGTAAATCCAAACGAATTATGGGTTGCGTTCGGCTCAGCCACACATTTCAGGTTGGTAATAGTTCGTGAAATACCTGCAGCCTTAGGTCCGAGGAAAGCTCCTACTCTTCCAGTATTCTGTGCTTTGACAGGCTGTGATATTGGTGTTATTTGATATAGGAGGAGCGAAGAATGAAAGAGACCAAAAGGCAAATTGCCCAAACACCATATTCTTAGTTCCAGGGGGGTTCACTACCGGAACCTGTCTTATGTCGGAGTCTTTATGCACAAAGAGACCTCAGTGAAATAACAAATACTTTATGAAGCTTAGAAATCGTCTGTGAAGTGATGCCCT